>NW_025786135.1:0-21490 GCF_021130785.1 Homalodisca vitripennis | reverse complement strand
GATGTGGAATATGTCAAACGTTTCAAAGCTCTGAAGCTCAGGTTACCACCAACACCAAGACAAGAAAGGACAGAGAAAAAAGCTGCCCTGAGGACATGGTATGCTATGCTGAATAACAACAATGTTGTGTCCTTTACAGTACATTTAACAAAAGATGGCTAATAAATCAAGATGTATTCAAAAGATTAGCTCTTAACATTTTTTCTTTTTTTTTTTTTTTTTTTTTTTTTTCAAAAATTAACTTATAAACAAACTTTTCAAAAACCAAAATGTTTATAAATTTCTTTTAACCATTTTAATACTTGATCTTTAATCATATCTGTGGAATGAATGTAATGGTTGATTATATTTTTACTGGAAAGAGAGCTATAATTTGCATATTGCTTAATTCAGCTATCATTCTGTGAATTAGTCTCACACTCCAATTTACAAACCTTAAACATAGAATATATGAATTTGAATTTGTTGTATAAAATCATTATATTTCTTTGCCTTGGTTAAACTACCTCCAACCTCTCTGTCAATTATCAATATCGCTACTGTTGCCAATGGAATGGGCATTAACTCTTTTTACAGCAATACAATTTCTCCACTTTTATTTGGAATTTATCTTTGTGACAAGGAGGATCCCACAATTATTGTCTGAGATTAATGGTTTTGTTGATTCTGTAACAGAGGATAGAAAGGTCAATTTCAAAAAGAGGAGTTTTGATTAAAGAGCTGGTTAATATTTTTTTTATTTAAATTGGAATGTTATTTCCTCTACTTTCCCTTTGATTAATTTTAATGTCTATGTAAAGAACCTCTCGATCTATGTGTTTTAAAGGTATAGCCAGCTTTTCCTACCCTACCCTAAACTCTCCGTGTAGTTTATTTAATTGATTCTATGAGTTCCCCTCTAGATGGACTTTTTGATCAATGTTTTAAAATTCAAAATGTTAGGTTTACTCTCCTGTGAATATTGTATTTATTTGGCACATTTAATTTGTCTGCAATATTTGACGAGGCAAACTATTGGCTTTAATTTAAAAAAAAACAATCTTAATTGATTATAATTGGTAATTAAGAACAACACATTTTTATCTTCCAGTAATTTAAATTATAAATAAATAAATATTAAAGGTAATAAAGTACCTGGTTTTCTAACCTAACCTCATCATTACAATTTTATAAATTACAGGACACATTATCTTTTTCAATGTATTTGTCAAACAAGTAGTGCCCTTGATTGATACACCTCATTGATTCTCAGACAGTTTCTCAGATCATTTTGTAAATTATTGAATCCCCTATATATGATTTGGATTGATTGTTGTTAAATAATTTTCTACACTCCAATAATTTTGGGGGGTGAATTGTGTTTTGTGTGTGGGGTGGGCGGAATGGTGCGGGTGCCCATAAGTCGAGATTATGCCACTGAATACAACTGTTATTTGTTAAATAAGCAAAATAAAAGAAACTAACCAGCGATGCTCATTGGATAGTGAGGGGATATTCCTGGCTGGTCCCTGAATTCAGTGGTGTTATTGGAAGTTCATACTTTATATATTTGGCGTCACCATGCATCATAAACTAATTTTTCAAATCAGTTAAACGTTGTCTTGGGTTAAATTGGAAACATATTTTGCAGGTGTGATATGCCGTCAATACTGAGGAACCATACAGGTACCGAGATGGGAGGGGGGTGACCAGCGGCGAGTTCGGAATGAGGAAGAGGAGATGTGGTTCAATGAGGACGATGATTTTGATGACGGAGAGGCAAGTGGTGCCCTGCCAACACCAAAGCAAACATCATCAACAAGAAATGTCCTCTGAACTGGGACATCAATAGGTACAATAAAAGTCCAAACTATCTCATTCTATTGACAAATTACAACAATGTAAATTAGACTTCTTACATGTTGGTTTTATTGTGCAGGAAAAAGCACATCTTTTCTTTCTTTGATAAAGAGAAAAGTGAAGGTAGTAGTGGGATAAAAACTGTTTGGAAGCCGGAACCAAAAGTCCGCCAATTTTAAACTATACAACTTAAAACAGCATTTACAGGGGTCCCCAGTCCCCTGAGTCCTTTCGCAATGGAGACGTTGTAAATGTGCAGGCACTTTTTAAAAAGGTAAGTGAAAATATTATTAAGTGGTCTATTATTTAATTCAAAGGTTACAATACACTCAGATCTACAAGTATTATAATATTATATTTAATTTTTTGTAAATTAACATTTCCATTTGGGATATTGGTCAGATCCCACTTTGGTTACATAATATAAAATATTAATTGATTGATATCAGTTAGTTTTATTTTTCCAAACAATTACAATATAGTGGGACACAAACGTTTTCTAATAAAGTCAGTTAGTTTAAACACTTAGTGTCTGTATTTTACTTGCTTAAGGTATGTTTTGGGATATTGAAGAGAGTAGAAAGCTGTAATTTCTGAGTGACATTAATAGTTTAATTCACTGCTATTAGGAAGTTTCCGTTGATATACGGCAAATTCTTATAGAGGTCTGTATAATAACAACCTTGCAACGCTCGGGAGTCTGGTACTCTACCACTAGATTTGCCTTTGTACCAGATTTTTTAAAATAGCTGGTTAGCAACTTACTCACATTTTAGATGATAACTCCCAATGAGGGAAAATGTACAGTGTCGCTAAAAGTTTTAGGGACAAAGGACTAAAAAAAAACACAAATTTCTTGTCTTGACAAAAAGTTTGGTTTTAAGGGAAACAAATATTTAAAGTTATACAAAATAGTAAAATTGGACCATTGACTACCATACCAAAACAGTAATCAATAGGTCCGCCATTAACTTATTAACAATTCCTTTTGTATTCCGTTTTGGCATCTGAGAATCAATGAGTGTCAGACAGTCTTCCTTCTTGATACTCCGCCATATCTGTCGCACAATGAACTTATGCAGTTCAGCTTTGTATCTTCTCTGGTTTGTTCTCTCGCTAGACGACTGCGGCCACTGGTATTCCATAAATTTTTCTATCGGCGATTAAGATCCGGAGCTTCGTGGTGGCCCAAACTTCACGAACCTCACAAAGCGACCATTCATGATATATTGAAACCCATTCTTGTGTGTAGTCTTGCATTTGTGGCTCGGTGCATTGAGTCTTGTTGAAAGATGTTATTTTCACCAAGCAATTTATTGGAGCAGATTGTAACCTGAAGTTCTTCTAGAGTTTTGAACAATATTTAATACTGTGCCTTGTGCCTTCAAACGAACTGAAGCTACCCCCAGGACCGCTCTCTTGGAATGCAACCCCATACTCATTACTGCTAATCAGCTTCGCAACACCTCCCGGACCTGAACTGCGGAGCGCGCTACACATGCTGGTAGAAATTTTTCAAGTAATGGTACGTCGTACCCTAACTCTTGCCGCCTTTGAAATAGGTTCAAACGGGCTGTTCATCAAATAACAAACACACGCCGCCGACAGCTTTCTTTCTTTTATTCGTCCACCCTAATCGAGCCTTGAGCACCATACTTGGCGTTGTCTTTTCTTGGCCTTGTCAATTTCAACAAAGTTTTGAGCGGATAGTGTTAAAATGATTTCATACCCTCATCCGTCTTATGTCTCTGGAAATCTTCACAATTAGCTACACGCACAAGTGTAACGATCATCCATCATTGTTTTTCATGCTGGTTTATTAAATCAGGGTGCACTTGCATTTCGGTCCTTTTTGCTCATCCACGAGTAGCTTACGGTCCTGCCGAGGCGTGGTTTTCTTACGTGGCCTACCACTCCCCGCGGATGCATCAATCAACGTACGCATGCTAGGTTAAAACGTCGCACTGTATTTTCAACACTTGTTTTAGCTGACACATTGTAACTTGGATGCAATTGTTCGCTATGACAACTACCGGTTCTATACATACCGATAACTTTGCCATTTATATGTCCTCGGACACAGATGAGCGGGCCCAAGATCACAGCTTTAAACTTCACAAAACAGCGAAATAAACAAATCACAAAGAAGATTGCAGTAACAACCTGTCTCAATGGCAGGTGCGCAATGCGCGCGGCAGGCTGGTTTCCACCACAAAACAACCGCCAGAGGAATAATGACGTGCAGCAACCGCGCATGTCTGTACAATGAAAGGCGCTCTACTTGTTAGACAGCGAAATTAAAACTCACATTTATTTTGTTATAAAAATGTTAGTAAATAAAAATTTTATTTGTACCCTGACCTGTTGAGTACAACAATTATTTTGTAACTTGAACATATTTTTTTAAATGATCATCATATGTATAATAAAAGTACTGTGCAATTTACATTAACACTATGGCAAGGCCGTTAAGAAGTTAGAAAAATAAAATATCTAAAAAACAAGGTTTTTTTGGCATGTCCTTAAAATACATTAATGCGCATGCGTCTTCTTCCACATTTTTGGAGATAAAATATTTGTAAAAAAAATTTTGATTAAAAACTTGAATTGATGTCCTTAAAACAGCCAACAATCAATAGCATTGAGAAATTAGTTAGTTTAGGGCCAACTGTAACATTTCTTTCTCTATCAGACAGGTGTCCCTAAACTTTCTAGCGACAGACTGGTAAATTTATCTCTGACTTTTAACATATTGATTAAACACAATATTATCGTTGAAAGTTTTTAAAATTAATAGTTACTTGGGCATCAATACATTGACTGCCAACACTCCACATGAGAATATCGGCCTGTTGTTTGTACACTCTTTAATTGAGCTCTTGAAACCAGACCTGAATCAAGCTCGATTCTGTGAACTACTTCAACACCCACACAGCAAACCCTGTCATGTTTATCTTGAGCCTTTTAGAAATAAAAAGAAAAAGCTTTGGTGCTATCAATCAGGTGTTTTTATACTGTGGCAGGTTAGTAATGACTTTGCAACATCCAGACTATGTACAGTCAGTTCACTACTCAATGGTCAATATGGACTGGTTTCTGTCTCATGTTTCTTTTTCAGGTAATTGGCAATACTCCGGTTTGTTTTTCTATCTTTGAGATAGCTCTGTGTAGACGACATATAACTTCCTTGTTGTCTTCAACAGTCTTTGTGGATAGGTGGACAACTGCTTTTTTTGAGGTACTTTTGTCCCAAATGCTACAAATTTCTTTGTGTCAAACACTGGTCAAGAAATAAATAATTGAAACATTGTCTTGGACTTGGACTTTTTTGCTTTTCTTGTGCCACTGCAAAAACTTGGCCTTGGTTGCAGGGTTCTACTAGAAAACCTAGGAATCTAGTTCTATTTTGTTTATTTTGTATTATATAGTTTTCCCCTAACATAGTTAATTATTTGTGTATGCAAAGTTTCTATTTAACTTTCTAAAATGTGCTCCAACATCTTACAGAAAATAATTCCGTTGCTGTTATTTCTATCTTGTTCCTGTCCCCTCTACGCGCCGCGTCGCTATGAATTGACTACATAAAACAAATTACCTTTCAACCGTAAAGTCCTATGATAAAACAGTAACAACATTTTATTTTCTTCATTGTGAAGCTACTCTGTCTGGTGCTGCATTTTGTGACTGGAAATCACTCAACCTGCCTTTGAACTATTAAACATTTTTGGACATTAACCCACTTGTGGATTTCTGATGAAATATCTCGTCAATGCAAATAAAAGCTAGCTAAGCTTGGACACAAGCGGATAGCTAAGGAACGCAAAGGCAAAATCTGCTTTCTGCAATATTTACCTTCCTAATAATTATACAATTCACGATTACTAGGAAAAGATTACACAGATAAGCAGGGCCACAAGAGTGTGATGAGTGCTGTAGACGTGTGCGAGACGGCACTGTAGCAAGGCTCATTTCTTTTTGTCTGCTTGGCACCACCACTACACCATAGTTATTGAAGATTTATCACTGTTCGCCTTAAATATCTTAAGTAATTTTCCTATAACATATACATGATGCAAATACATTTGTATTATTTATCCGATTTAATTAAAACTATACAAACACCGTTAAAAAGGCTATTAACCTAAATATTAATAACGTAGTTGGGTACCAAGGAGTACAAAATGGGTTGATACTCAGTCTTTCCCTGTTGCTAATCCAAGAGAATAAATAAGAAAGTAATTAATATAGGAGTTAGACATTTTTTTTGATGAGTTTTAAGACAGCTGGGCAGCTTTGCTCCTAAGTAACGTTCGTCGCCACAATAGTCTGAGTGTGACCTCTCTACTGGTGAATTCTTAGTAGACATGCTTGAGCATCATTTACTCCACGGGCTACTGAATGTATTTTTTAATGAATCTTTCTTGTAGTTTCCTCAAACGTGTTTTGTAAATATTTCTATCAGATTGCACGTTGTATGTAGAGAAGTTGGAACGATCAGCTATTTTTACATAGCAGAAAACTATATTTTCATTTGCGGTGATCCCAATTGCAGGAAGTAATTTTATGGATTGTCCAGTATTTATTTGTGAATTTGTATCAAGTTATTTATTAAAGAGTGTGCTAGTGAGGAGTCTTAGTTTGGCGGTTGACAGTGACAAATCAAGATATTAAGTGATTTACAAGATAAGAAATGTTAAACAATAGTTCACATGAAGCCAATATATTATAATATCTTTAAAAGTATATGGATTGAAAAATATAATCTATACTTTGTACAAGAATCCAGTTCAACATGTTGAAGTAAGTTGAAGTATTAAACAATGGGTGGTTTTGAATGCAGCATGGTACTACTATTATAGGCTGATAAAAATGTAAATTAATTTGCACCTGGTTTGAGGCATGTGCCTACAAATTGAATCCGCAATGGTTTAGCTTAACCGAAATATAAAATGAAAAGAAAATACATTTTTATTTCCAGCCCATAAAAGAACACATTAAACATTCCATTAGTAATCTATAATATAGAAAAAGATCCTCGGGCATGGGATTCGTAACCTTAGTGCACGGAGAATTTGAGTCAAATCAGTCCACATTTAGTTAAACTTAAATGATATATTTAAAATAATTAACCATCAAGTTTACACATTCTTTTATTTTTTGCGAAGTGGAATTAACAGAAGCAATATATCTGGCCTTGTGTTAGCGGGACTGTGGCCTCTAACTATATCAAAGGTACAAAATCATACAAAAAAAGGTAGTAACAATTACAGTCCATATAAGGGCATAATATTAGGTTTTTGGGACCTACTGTAACCTCATTTTCAAATAGCAAACATTCCACGCACGTTGATCTTCAGAAACAGACGACAATCACAAGGATTTACCCTAAGTACCCGACCTAATTTACAATACATCAATACTTCCCAATCACACACACAAGCACAAACCACGTGCACGCCAACAGGCACACACAGACAAACAACAGGCTGACAAAAGACAGAACACCCACGCACAAACTACCAAGGAATGCGTAAAAAAAACAAAAAGAAGGAGGGCACGAGTCGCCCTGCCACACCATGAATAAAAGGGGAAATACCATATACAAAAATACTGAACCACCCTTGCTAGGACTATCCTCCTCGTGAATACCGTCCCTCCCCCAACCGAACATAGTCGCCCAGCTATACCTGCAAGCCAAAATAGGCGAGAAACACCACAACAGACCCAACACAGACGAGCGTACAACGACCCTCAATGCGTAACTCCATAAGGACCCCACACCGCGACACCCATCCTAGAAACACAAGGATGAAAGAAACAATACAGTCATATATCATATACATAAAGCGCAAATCAAAAAGAAAAAACACATAAATAAACAACAAAACATGAGAAGGCGAAAAAAAAAATAACACCGTGCACAACACGGCAGGACTATGGTCAACTCCACGCCCCCAAATACAAGAGGTACAACCCACAACAGCCACTATACTACACTCACCAAGCCCATCTCCCCACGAGAAGCCCCTCACTCTCCAATATACACCCGCACCTAACTCGCGCTGTAGCAAAAAGCAGAACACCCTGAAAAAATATCCCTACATATCAAGTATCATCAGTTTAGAACTAAATGTAGCCAAATAAAAAACCAAAAAAAACAGTAGGAACCTAAGTAATAAATGTATAAAAACACTAAGAACAACACAACATAGAGCAATACGACGTAAGCAAATGGAGCCTCTCGATAGGGCCCATACCACCCAAATATTCCCCAGGACAAGGTAAAGATCCCCAAGACCCGCAACCGAATGGAACCCACCGACCCACACCAACGAGGTCACCGAAAAACGAAACCAAACAGAACAAAACAAAAAAATAGGTGACCCCCAAAATGAAAAATAGTAAAGAAAAACCAAAAACACAGAATGGACTAAGAAAAGAGGAGAAATGAAATAAAAAAACCACAAAAGTAGAGGAAACAGGCCACCCCCCCTCCTACTTGCCGGAGGGCCTTAAAAAGACCACAAACCGGTACATCAAGGGGCAGGCGCCCACAAATACAGCCCGGGCCCTTCCACCCGCACAAACTACGATCATTAAATCAAAAATAACCAAACAGCGAAGACCCCGTACCACACTAGCCAAAGTTCAGGAACTCTCACAAAAAAAAAAAAAACGCGAAACAGCCACCAGGAAAAAACACACTTTACACATCAACACAACAAAAACACAAACAAGGACAAAAACCACACCCGACACATTAATACAAAACAGCGTAAAAACTAACGTCAAAAACAGCGACACACAAACAGCCCCCCGACGCCCAGCCATCCGCCCACCCATCCGCACAAACAAAAGCACAAAAAAACATAAACAAGGCAACAAACGATAAATAAACAAATAGTCCAGACCCAGCCCGTCGCAACAACCCCCACTCCCCGGGCCACCCAACCCCAACCCACAAGAGTTCACACCACTTATACCCCATACCAAAAACACAACACTACAACCGAATAGATTCCCCCCATGACCACCCGCCCACCCCCGAACAACAACAAAGATCGATCACGGAGCACCCATACGAACACAAAACCAACCAGGACGACCCTACCAATAGAAGAGAAAAAAGGGGGGAAAACGAAGAATAAAAAAAAAAAAACAAGAACCTAGGGAAGGACCGGCAGTACCCCAAAAACAAAAGGATATGCCACATATCAGAAGCAAACAAGAATAAAATAAACAATATAAATAGTAAAAGAAGAACGGTAAGTACCCTCTGGCATTTATGTTGGCTTCTACTAGCCAATTTATTAACTATTTACTTATATAGAATAATAGAAAAATATTCCATAACAATTAGATATTAAGTATGTTTGGTATGCTTATGTAGATGCCACTAATTATTTTAGTATCATTTTCTTCTTGTAAAATAACTTATTGGGGCCAAACATAACGCTTTCCAAAGTAAATCATTAATTGGTGGTTAGTTGTGTAAAGGGAGAAAAACGTAAAAATATTATGAGAATTTTCATTAAAATATTTGCCACCTAACTGCGAACAAAAAAACCAATTTCAAGAATTTCCTGGACAAGTATTACAAATTTCTTTTGTATTATATAGCAATTTTAATCACCCCGTCTTATTACTTCATTGCATTTCATTTTTATTCAGTCTAGTAAACTATCTTCCAAAAATAAACTTACAAGCTTTAGTTTTATAAATAATATAGAATTGGGATATTTTTTCTTGTTAATCACAAAATAGCTATGGAGTTAATTTTCTGTAACTAACTACAAAGAAAAGTGAGACATTTATAAAAGGCTAATGAACAAAAGTAAAGGAACACACGGAATGTAACAAAGTTGGGCTTGACAAGTTATGATTCAGTCTGTGTAGATTAATTAAAACATTTCCAACAACTCAAGGTTTCTTGTATTCAGGGTTGTAAATTATGTTATTATTGAGTTTTAAATGTGTGACTTGTTTTTGAAAATAATGTTCCTTTTTGTAAAAAAAATATTTCAGTTTTATAACTTTGGTGGTTATCTGTTCAATGTTGATTCAGGCCCTGGTCGATTACGAGGGTGATTCGGACGAGGACGAGGAGAAGGGGGGGAACTACATCCATCGCCGTAAACGAGCAAGTTTCTCCTAGAATGGATGTTGTGAATTTTTATAAACGGTTTTAAAATTTATTTTATTTATGTGGTACACAGTGATGGAAATTTAAAATTTATATATTGGCAATATAAAGTGAGCTGCATATATAGTTTTTTATAGCCTGAAAGACAAATTATTTATAAATTAATAATACTCATATGTGGACGAATTTGTAAAATACTTAAATTAGGATAAAATTTTATGTCTGAGTCAAGTCCAGTGGCTGTGTAAAGAGATGGCATTTTCATTGTGAGCTATATAGATCATCTTGTTTATATCTGTGGCCGGAATAAAATCCCTTGTGACTGTTGGATTTATTTTTTTGTATGATTTACCTTTGGTCCCTTCCTATGGATTCTTTCGCTCTAGCTTTCAATCTGATTACAGACCATACCATCCCAATTTATTTGTTTGATAATATAATTTTTGTCACAGCAATAATATAATCATAACGAAATATGATTTGTACACAAGTCATTTAGTTTTAAAATCGAATAAAAGTTTAATATTTGACTTTTAAAAATTGTTTTTATTTCACCATCTGTAATGAGAATTTGATAATTGTTATGCATGTGGTGTTTTCGAAAACTAAAGGGAATTTTTTAAGTTTCATGGGGTTTGGGGGAGTCCGATTGACAAGATTTTTTAAATTATAGGGTACTCATGTTTCTTCTGAAGCAATAATAACAATTCCAGCTAGTCCTGTAATTCATTGTTTTACTTTTCCAGTGACAGCTGCTCAAGTTTAGATGTGTATTTACTTGACTCTGTGAATTTTCTCCGTGTTTAATATTTAGAAATGGGTTCAATATCATTTGTTATCAAGTATTCTGTGAAAATATAAAGTGTAACGGGGAATCTTAACAAATGCCTATGGTGAGTCTACTATGAGCAAACCTAGGGTTTATGAGTTGGTATAAATGTTTCAAAAGATGACGTAAAGACAATGAAGATGACGAACAAGCCAGATGCCCCAGTCAGTTGTTTATCAACAATGGATAAAAAAACTAAACAAGTGGAAGAAATGGTTATGAACAGATCACCAATTACAATCAGAGAAGTCTTTGATATTGTTTTGCATATCAATTGGCTCATGCTATGAGGATTCTTTTTAAATAATTTTAGTATAACAAGTGTGGCAGCAAAACCTTTTGAATTTTGAACAAAAATTTTGCTTGGGCAAATGGACATTGGGTTCAAGGAGTCACTAAATGAAGTTAATGATGATGCAGAATTACTGAAACGTGTTTTATAATAGGTGAACGGAAACATTTGTATTTTTTGGGTGGAAATCTAAATACAATATAAATTAATTAATAAAAACAACAAAATACTTGTCTTCAACATATATGATTAAACAAAGGTGATGATAACGATCACATGCCTCGGCACCGTCGAGCAGTTCACACTAAGAAAAATCAGTGCAACTGGCTAGGGTGGGTTCTTTAAATTGTTTGAGTTCTTCTTTGCTTGTTCTTTAATGTTTGGCTAAAAAAGGTACTGAAACAATGCCTCGCCTCCATATTTGCCAAAATCATGGCTTTGTGTGACTTGTATTATTATTTTTTATGCTGTTTTTTTACAAGCATAGATAATAATATTATATGTGCAATGCTGAAAGAACGTAAAGGCTATCCCTAGAGATCGAGTTTTTGAGAAGTGTTCAAGGATTGGAAATGAAGCGGCTGGCACAATAGCATACTATTTTGAAAGTGACCAACATTAATGTAGATGAATAAGAATAAATACTTTAAAAAAAATTTCCCGACTAAATTTTTTGAACAAACCTTTTATAGTTTATCACCAATATATACGTGGAGGTTCACCGCAGAATGCAGAAAACTGTCTGAGCTAATTCCTATCTACGTGTAAACATTAATGATAAGAGTTGATAGAAACAGGGATCCTGGAACATGCTGCGTTAGCGAGTAAGCGGCTTAGCAAAAGATTTCTACCCTGATTTCAGCTTACCAGCTAAAACGAGGTCTTTCCTGAAAATCTGGTAAGGGAGGATGAGTATTAAGGGGCGAATTAAATCGTTCTTTGTGGTTTTGTGTCATGATAAATTTGAATAAAATCAGGTTCTAGAACTATAAGTTAAAGGGGATGGTTTGAGAAAACCCGTGTCAAATGCTACAATGGAGTGAAAAACACATTTCAGTTTGAGCAACAATAACTTTATTTCACCAAGAAACAGATCAACCATTTTTTAATAAATCAAATCGTACACAGCGTTTACATCTAGGAACAATGCCCATCCCTTGACACTCGCATTTGGATGAACACTCATCATACGATCTCAAAAGGTTTAATTTATTTACCCGATGAGTCACTGTTTTACTTCAATATGGTACAATAATTTTTACGAAACCAACATTCATTGGTAGAGGTGAACCCTCATGCAACCAATTTGTACTAACGTTCACAACAAGCTGTTTAAGACCTTAACGTAATGATGTCATTATCATGATCACTGACCAATTTAGATTTTTATAGAGCGCGATGTAAGAAGTTCGGGTATAGTTTTTCTTCAAGAAGAATTTTACCGAGATTGCTTTGAAGATCTTTCTGTTTGCAACACGACGCTACTTGTTCTCCCAACATGATGGTGCATTGCCACATTTTCAAACTTTTTATCCACATTACTTAAATCAACAGTTTTCAAAATAAATGAATTTGGTTGGAGATGCCTATACACTGGCAAAAAACCAAGTTAACTGATTAAAAACATACACTGTTTGGATTTTTGCATATGGGGATGGATGAAAGAAGAAAGTGTACGAGGTCAAAGTTTGATTCCTGCGAGGCACTATGTTAGTCGTATTAATGAAGCTTTCACGCAAATAAAAGTAAAGGCCCTGTTGAACTATGGAAAGCAACAAGAGGCACTGAGAGCCATTCTTAAACAAGCAGAAAAAGCATTGAAGTCGGCGGAGATCACTTGAAAATGTCCCTGTAATTTTTTTCTTGAATCAAGGGAAAAATGTCTGTAGCTTCCGCATGTAGTCCTTAACAGGACCTTTGTGTCCATCCCTTATTTATTATGTTTTATGCCCTCAGAATCTGAGACTTCCAGAAGCCAATCAAATTGGAGGAGACTCCTGTTCTCTGATAATCCTCTGGGGCTGAGCCGTTACGGCTCCTAGGAAATTTATTTAGAATTCCATCTCAGATATGACAGGACAGTTTATCACCATATATGTTCCGCTGATTCAAAGTAACTCGAAAACGAAGCATTTCTGAATCTAAATTTAATATAAACTTTTTCACTTTTTTAGAATGTGCTCCCCACAGTTGCGGCGATTATATTCGTGAATCACCCTAGCGATAACAAAATTTAATGAAGAATTACAAAAATAGCTTTGCAAAATAAGAAGATCACGTTTTGCTTATTAAAAAATAACTGAAACACCCATTGGTTTTTCTATTACTTGTTAATGGTCTAAAGTTACTAATATCAATAATATTTCCTAATATCTTACGGCAAACTCAAATAAAGGCTAAAACTGTAAAACTGTATGACAAATTTGTGGTGAGCTCCTATCGCCCAATTTTTAAGTGTTAACTTATAATATTAAGACAGTAATAATTATAGGCGGAATATTGGATGCTGACTTTCATAGTGGACTAAATCTCCCCTAATGCAATGTCATCATCGCTGTAACCACTTTCAGTGTCTGGAAGAAACTGTCATTTAAATCTTTATCAAATAAGTCTATGAGTCATTGATAATTCCGGTTCCTGTTGTATGTAGTGGTTTATCAACTGCTTCTATAGATGTTTCACTTTAGGAGTCCCATTTTCCTGCTTCTATTTCATTGAACTTTCTGCTCACATAGATTCAACACTTAATTTAAATTAAAAGATACGTTTATGCATAGCCACAGCCCCCAAAATAAGTTTGATCGGGATATTCAAATCTGGGTAGGAAGGGGCAACAAAACATTGTTTCTTTTTTTTTCTAGAAGTTTACGCATGGAACATACCTTTTGTACAGTCACATATGCAAAAGTAGTTAATTTGTATAGTTGAGGTTTTAACATGTTAGGATTTTGTTTTTGTTGAGTACACTGCAAGTCCCATTAGTCATACAGCACAACTCTGATCGAAACTACGTAAATCCAGTTACAGATTTTTCTTTTTAACAACAAAACGCTTTTATTTGGTGTAAAAAATACGCTCATTACAGTTTGTCAGTCCTTATGTAACTCATTGTTAATTTGTATTAACAACAGGCTCTCACACTCCGTCGCTAACCGCTGTTCCGCCTTACAGCTTTGAACAGTGAGAATAGTAACTTTTTCTCACTCTATTGTTTCATGAATTAAGAACACTTGCTTCAATTTCCTTGCTTTGACTGCTAAAACTTTCTTACCCTAGTTCAATCAAACTAGCCATCAAATGAAACTAACATCTAGATCAATATTTACATCACAAAACTACAAATATATTTAGCTTTTAATAGCACACACTAACTAACACATGTAAACAGCTAAAACTAAGACTTTACTACAATATACATTAGATATGGAACTGAAAAGAAACAACTGATGCAACATTAACACAGGCAGCATTGTCCTTTTATGTAGAAGCTTGTTGCTTGACATCACTAGGGATGAGTCTTGATCAGAAGGTTAAAATTCTTGTGTTCAAGGACCTCAAAAATTAAGTTTAAAAAACGATTGTGAGTCGTCCTTTTTTGAATTGAGTGAACAACATTTGGTAATCTCGTCATTCCACGTTGTTGATATTGTACCTCTAGTATTATATTAAATAAAGATATTCGGTAGTAGAGTGTCCCTGCAGAACTAGTAGTATAAGAACCATTTTCTTAGTTTGGTAGTTTATAGGTCTGTGGGAAGTTATTATTACCAAAACACTACCAAGGATTTACTCAGCCCAGTTGAGAATAAGTAAGACGAACTTACTTTGGTTCTGATATGTCCTGAAAAATCCAATGGAAAATCGGTGAAATCATATATTGAATGTCCAATATTGCTATTTATTGTGAGATATCAATACCTATTGTGGTTTATTGTAAAATTTCTATCTCCATGTTTCTAATCTGGAGCCTTTAATTGGTTTATTTTCAACAATTTTTTGATTTTTTCTGGCCAAAATTTCCCTGCCAACCCTGTATTGCCCTAATAAAGTGAAAGCAATATTTTTTTTAAAACTTTTTGTTGAAAAATTTTTAAATGTTTTACTAAAATTTTGTGAGAAAAGATTAAATCCAATTTTATCAAGGATAAAAATGATAAAATTTTTTTCCCCAAGTAGACTCTATCAAAGATAATTCTTTATCAAACTCAGTCCCATTAGAGAGTTTTGTTGCTTACTTTGGTATTTCTCTACAGTTTGATATTGAGAAGGGAAACATCTTGTTTAACATGTAAACCTTATTTCTCGTGTGTGGGCAAACCCATGGATGAAGGGGAAAACTTAGAAGTTGAAAAATTTTTTAAATATTTTTGTTTCTCAATTTTCAACCATTTGCAGGAAAACAATTTTCAGATTGAAGGTAATTCTATATTAACTCGGAAGTGGAAAATTATCTCCCTTTCCCTTGTAAAGTATTGGGGTTAACGGCAACCTAAAAAATTTTGTTTTTCTTTTTAATTTTGGTGTCAAAAAACCTTAGGGAAAACGGAAAAGGTTGGGGCAAAAGATCTTCTTTTTCTTTTTAAGCGAACCAAAAGGGAAAACATATGGAAAACAGTAGTTGGGGGAACAAGGGGCAAAAAAAATTTTAGATGTTGAACCAAGAACTTTCTGGACTTTCTTGAAATGTGTCTATGGAGGAAGTAATTTTGTGATACCGAAGCTTTTTTCAGGAAAGTGTTTTTGTTGCGTGTAGTGAGAAAATTACTTTGTTACGATATGACACCAAAAAAGGTTCACATTATAAATCTGTAACAACTGGAAATGTCATTGACAATTAATTTGTGCTATCAATTCCTGCTTGTTTCTCCTATTGTAAATTAAAAAAAGCTATTATGGAAACGTTTGATGTAAAATCGTGCATATTTTCATCAAAAATTTTTTTTACAGTGAGTAGCTCGGAAATGTAAGGTTTGTGCGGGCCGATTTTTTGGATGAAGTGAAAAGAATTGGGATGTGTGTTAAAAAGGGCAAAAATAAAAAACCCGGGTTCCCAAAGGTAGGTTTTTTTGGGGAGCTAATATTGAGGCATCTTAAATTTATTTTTTTTCATTTTTAAAGGTTTTTAAAAAAAATGGGGGCCCAACTGGCTTCTAAAACCGAAATTAGTGAGGTTTGCAAGATTTCGCTATGGTGTTGTTCCCCAGAAAACATAATTTTTATAATTTTTAAAAAAATGGGGAAAACTTTTTCTATTAAAGACAAAATTTAGAAATTTAAATGTTGTGAGTCTCAAAATTTTTTTCTTGATCTTTTTGAACTTGAATTAAGAAATAAAAGGGAATTTAAGCTTGTTCTTAAATGGGTTTTCCTGGGGTTTTTTGATTAATTAAATTTTTTAAAAGAAAAATTAAAGTTTTTAAACAAAACTCTTTTTTTGTAAAAAATCCCTTTTTTTTGGGGGAAATTTTTTTTTGGGAAAAAACTTAAGAGGGTTTTTAAAAAAAAAACATAATGTTAAACGCCGAAAAAAAAACTGAAAATTTAAAAAAAAACCCAAAAAAACATTTATTTTTTTTAGTTAAAGGTGAAAAAAAAAATCTAAAAAAATTTTTTTTTTTAAAATGTTAAATTTAATTGTCTTTCTAAAGGTTTGTTTTTTTTATGATTTATTTTTTTGTTTTCCCCCTTAAAAAATTTTTTTATGGGAAAATTTTCTTTTTTTTTCCCCCATAAAAACGTTTGAAATTTTAAAAAAAAACTTATTAAAAAAAAAATTTGATAGCATTTACTAAAAAAGGGTTAAAATTTTATTTTTTCCCCAACTAATAATAAATTTTAAACCCCAAAAGGGGGTTTTTTTTAATTTTCCCGTTTTTTTAAACCCCTTTTTTTAATTCCCCAAAGGGGAAAATTTGGTTTTTTTTTTTTTTATTTTTCTTTTGGTTTTTTAGGTGGGGTTTCATGTAAGGGGGGGTTTTGCCCCAAAAAATTTTTAATGTCGTAAGTTTTTTTTTTGAATTTATTTTTGGAAAACCCCCTTTAAAAGGGGGAAAAATAAATTAATTTTTAAAATTCCCCCCCCCCAATTTAAAGGGGGGGAAAAAATTTTTTTTTTTAAAAAATTCCAAAAAGTATTTTAATTAATTGGAAATTTTCTTTTTTCAATTTTTGTAAAGGTGTAAGGTTAAATTTTTGCCCCAAAATGTTTTTTTTTCCCTAAAAATTTTTCAAAAGGGGGTGGTTTTTATTATGTCTTGTTTTTTAAAAAAACCAAAAAGGAAAAAAAAAAAAAGGGGGGGGGGGGGGAAAAAAAGAAAGGGAGAAAAGGGGGGGAAAAAAAAAAAAAAAAAAAAAAAAAAAGAAAAAAAAAAAGGAAAAAAAAAAATGGGGAAAAAAAAATTTGGTTTTAAAAAAAATGTTGATTTTTATTGGTTTTGATTTTTTAAGGGAAAAAAGAAAAAGTTTGGGAAAAAAAAAAAAAAAAAAAAAAAAAAAAAATTTAAAAATTGAAAAACAATTTGGAAAAAGTAAAAACCGAAAAAAAAAAAAAAAAAAGTTAAAGAAAGGGGTTTTTTTTTTAGGAAAATCTTTAAAAAAAAAAAAAAAAATAAAAAAAAAAAAAGGTAGAAAAAAAAAAAAAAAATTAAAAGGTAAAAAAAAAGTGGTAAAAAAAAATAAAAAAAGGTTTGGTTAAAAAAAAAAACAAGGGGGGGGTAAAATAAATTTATAATTATATTGTTTTAATAAAAAAAATTTAAATATAAAAAGGAAAAAAAAGGGGGAATAAAAAAATAAAAAATATGGGGGTATAATAGGGGTAAAATGAATTAAAAAAAAAAAAAGTTTAGAGAAAAAAAAGAAAAAAAAAAAAAAAAATAAAAAAAAAAAAAAGAATGGGGGAAAAAAGAATAAAGAAAAATATGGGTTAAAAAAAAGAAGTAAAAAAAAAATTGAAAAAAAAAAAAGAGGTAGGAAAGAAAGGGAAGATAGAATTAAAAAAAAAAAGAAAAATCCCTGGTAAAGAAAAAAAAAGTTTTGGTAGAAAAACCGGACAAAAAAAAAGATTAAAAAAAAGGGAAAATTTTTAAAAAAAAAAAAAGGGGAGGGTGAAAAAGGGAAAAAAAAAAAAGCCCGTGGATAAATTAAGGTAAGTGAATGTATTGGGGAAATATTAAATATAAAAAAAAAAAAGTTTAAAAATTAAGTTAAAAAAAAAGAATTGTAAAAAAAAAAAAATTTTAGTGAAAATAAAATTATTAAAAAAGGAAAGGGGAAAAAGGGGAAAAAAGGAAAAAGAAAATAGGGCCCCCGAAAATGAAAAAAAAAAAGGGGGGGAAAAAAAGGGAAAATTTTAAGGAAAGTTGGGATTAAAAAAAAAAAGGAAAAAAAAAAGAAAAAGAAATTAAAAAAAAAAAAAAAAACAAAAATTTTGAAAAAAAGGGAAGAAAAGAAAAAGAAAAGAAAAGGGAGAAAAAACTAAAAAGTAAAGGAATGAGTGGAAAAAAAAAAAGGAAAAATTTTGAAAAGAAAAGGGGAAAGAAGAAAAAATTTGGAAAAAAACCGGGGGGGAAATTTAAAAGAGGGAAAAAAGAAAAGAGGGAAAAAGAAAAGGGGAAAAAATTTTGGGGAAAAAAAAGAGAAAAAAAAAAAAGAAAAAGTGAAAAAAGAAGAATAGAAAAAAAAAAAATTTTTAAAACTGGAGGGGGAAAGGGGGGAAAAAAAACAAACAAAAGAAGAAAAGGAAAAAAAAAAAAAGAAAAAAAAAAAAAAAGGGAATAAAGGGGGGGGAAAAAAAAAGGAAAAAAAAAGAAAAAAAATTGAAAAAAAAAAGGAAAAAAAAGAAGCGGGAAAAAAAAAAGGAAAGAAAAAAGGGGAAAAAAAAATTTTTTTAAAAAAAAAAATTTTAAAAAAAAAAAAAAAAGAAAAAAAAAAAAAGGAAAAGGAAAAAATTTTAAAAAAAGGAATTTTAAAAAAAAGGAAAAGGAAAAAAAAAAAAAAAAAATTGGGGGAAAAAAGGGGAAAAAATGAAAAAGGGGAAAAAAAAAAAGGAAAAAAACCCCCATTTTAAATTTTAAAAAAAAAAAAAAGGAAAAATAAAAAAAAAGGAGATTTGAATTTTTTTTTTTAATTTTTAAAAAACCAAAAAATTTTATTTTTAAAATTTTAGGTTTTATTAATTTATCGGGGGTTCTTTTTAAATCGTTAGGGGATTATTTGTTTTCAGCGTTTTTAAAAGTTTCCTTTTTAATTTATTTGTTCTTGTTTTTAAAAAATTTTATACAAACTTATGTAATTTTCAAATTTTTTTAAATTTTAAAGGGAAAAAAAGAAGCATTTAAAAAAATTTTAAATTTTTTAGGGGGGCCCCAAAAAAAATTTTTTTTTTTAAAAAATTTTTAAAAAATTTTTAAAAAAAAAGGAAAAATTTTATTTGGATTTTTTTTAATTTTTTTTAAAAATTAAAAAACAAAAAAGTTAATTAAATAAAATTTTTTAAAGTAAACAATTTTTAAAAAAAAACCAATTTTGATTTAAAGTGAATGAAGCCTTCCCCGAAAAATTAAAAATTTTTTTTTTTTCATGATTTTATTTGAAAATTTTAAATAAAAATGTTTAATTGCTTAATTAATAGAATTTTAAATTTTATGTCAATAAATTAAAAATTTTTTGGGTTACACAGAATTTCTTGTTTTATTTTAAAAATTAAAATTTGAAAAATTTCAACAGAAATAACTATTTTTTTTTTCCTTTTTTAAAAAATTCATAAATTATGAAGATTACAATTAAAAACATAAAAATTTTAAAATTCCAAGTGGGCTTTGCACAAAAAAAAACCCCTAAAACTTTAAAAAAAATTTAAAATTTTTTTTCCCTTTACAAATAAATTAAAAATTTTAAATTTTATTTATTAAAACAAAAGGAAAATTTAGGGCCTCCAAGGCACATGGCCTGTTCGGAGGTTCCAATTATTTAACATTAAACTTCTTTTACAGTGTCCAGATTGTGAAAGAATGAATATTTTATTTAATCTTTTTCGGCCAATGTTCTTCCTACTATCAGTGCTTCTTTGCTTAGCTGCATAAGACATTATTGAAACAAAATAATATCACATATTATCATACTATAATAGAAAATATTTTGTGTAGTAGATCACTATGCCATATGTAAAAGTAACACCTATCCTAAAAACGGCAGGAGTACGCCATAACAGGCTTCGCTGAGATTCAATGAAAAATTTCAAGTCTATAGGTCATTCCATTATTGACAGAACGACAGACAATCATCTGGAAAAGAAATTTGTACGTCCACCGACAAACAAAAAAGAAATTTTGTCAGCCTACTGAGTGTGACTTCAACAACGCTCAACCAAATACTGTGGTGGGACATATACCCTTAGTTCATTCTTGTCTATGGATAAATGAATGTTTCCTGCAAAATTTTAAGTCTACAGATGAAATCCGTTTTGAGATATCTTAGCACATAATACATTCACATTTTTGTTTATTAAATTGAGTTTAATTTTAGTGTTTGAATAATAAAAGATTACAAACAAAGTCACAACAAAACGATGTTGTATGCATAGTTTGATTACCTGTATTAATATGTCACATGTTAAAATATCTTATTAGTATACTGAGTTTGTTCACAAATTTATTTATCCTATCATGGTAAAAATCCTATTTATTTTTGCTATCATGGTAAAAATATTTATCAACACTGTCACATCCCATGGAGAGACATGCACATCATCGAACTCAGGGTTACAAATAGAAAAGAAACTTAATAAATTTTTTAATATTAAAATATAAAATTTCCTTTTGTTTGTTGTTTTGTTTTCATTAAAAAACTTTTAAAAGGAGGGTTTTACCGATTTTTTTTTAAAAGGGGCCTTCCTAGGTGAACTTAGGCCTATTCTTATTTTGTAAACCCTTGGGAAAGGGGGGGCCCCCACTGGTTTTTTAAAGTAACAAAAATCCCATCTTGGTCTCAAAATTTTGTGTAATTTTGGAAATCAAAGAGCTAGTTAGTATATTCAACTGTTATGTGAAAAACAATTTTATTATGGCATCCCACCATTATTTAGTTATTTTAACCATAATTTCAATTTTTTTACATTTATAGAGAAAAAGCAGGGGCCCAAAGTAAAAAACCCCTTAATCAACATTGAGGAAAAAAGAAAAACCCATTTGATTTTTTCCCGGATGCCCAAAGAATAAACGAGTTTCCCAAAATGCAATTTTTATGACAAAAAATCGTCGAGGTGACTTCAATCCTTTTCTCAAGGATGAGGTATATGTATGTTTAAAGGTATATAATGTTGATGAAATGCCTAGATGGCCCAAGGGGAAATAGTATGTGAAGCAAACGCGCATTGGGAAGCAAGAAC
>NW_025786134.1:5000-34749 GCF_021130785.1 Homalodisca vitripennis | reverse complement strand
AAAAGGGTTCTAATCTAATTATTTTTTAATAACTTAATTATTTTTTAAACGTTCTGTCTTAAGACTTTCAAGCGTTTTTCAAAAAAGAAATTTAAAAATATTGAAAGTAGAAATGTTAGCATGAATTCATTTTTAATTGTTTAGATACATGTATATGTATATGTTTACATATGTAAGTAAATTAGAACAGTGGCGGGGTTTTTCCATTTGAGCGCACATGAGCACGTGAAGCCCCCTAGGGTGGTTAACAAAATATAATTTTAAAATACTTTCTGTATGAAAATCCACAACAGTAAAATAACATTCAGTTAGTACGGAGTAAGGATCGAATTATTATACAAACAATGACGCGTTAAAACTCGAAGCGAATCGAGCAGAGACCGCGGCGGACAGTGGCATGTTGCATGTTGGGAGCTGGCCTGGCATCCTAAGCGGGATTGGATAGGCGAGGGGCATGAGGGGGGAGGAAAGCGATGGGGGTAGGGAGGGTCGCTCATCTAAAACAGCGTGTGGGTGGCGGTGCACGCAGCCAGTAGTTGCGACGGGCTTGTCGCAGGCTGATGGTATATATAACCTCATTTCGTTGTCGTTCTCTAGCTGGGTGTGTGGAATGTCATTAATGACCGCTGTTTGGTGATGAGGCGTGGCAGAGGGCTCTTTTGTGTTGTTTTTTGTTTCAAGGAGATTTGTATGTGAGTGTTTTGTAATAGATTTTATTATTCATTTGATTAGGATATGGCAGTGACAGATAACTGAACTTAAAGAACTTAGGTTTTCTAAACTTAGCTATCTCTAGCTCGAAAGAAAGGGTTGTAAATTAAAGTAAGGGGAAAAACCGACCCCCCCAACCGTTAACATTGGTTCACATAACCCAAAGGGTAAGTTAATAGAGGACTTTTCTAAGAGGGATATGTCAAGCCAAACTGGATTATACCAGGATAAACCCCGTGGGCATTTTGTGGATGTGAAACAAAGTCAATAGCATTTTATTGCTTCCCCTGTTTACTTTTTTCGAAGCAAACTGAGTGAATATCTTGAACTGGGTAAAACTATGGGGGTTGCTGATCTTTCCCATTTGCCAATTCAAAAATCAGAAAACATGTGAATGTTCTCCAGTCCACACTTTGAAACTCAGTTTTGGGAAATTTAAACTATTTTGGCAAGTTAGTACTATTCGACAGACAGCCTAGACTGTGCTTAAGGGGAAAATATTGAAAAAGACAAACAAACAGGTTACTAAAAAATCGTTATGTGCTTTCCAAAATAATTGATTGTATTTATTTTTTGTGGGGGCGTTTGAGTTAGCACTCAGAGGCCATCAATCGTTGAGCAAAGATGGATTCTTCAAAAATCCTGGCGTTTTTAGGGGACTAGTAAATTTCTCTAGCAGTAAGATGTTGATGCTTTCATTGAAAAGAACATCTGGATTGCAATTGGCAACAGGGTTTAAAGGTTACAGCTGCCTAAAAGTTATCCAAAACGAATTGCTTGATGTGCGATGCTTGCCGTTTTGCCAGGATACACTACATCATAAAACAATAGATAAAAACTACTAGGTTTGTTTTTATCGTTGATCGCTGATGATGTAACTACTGACATTTTCATCAACATTTCCAAATTAGTCATAGTTTTCCGCAGCTTTGTCTTGGAGGCTGGAATGGACAACCTGCGTTGAACGAACGTTGTGGCAGTTTTTTGTTCAACCCACATGGTCACCGATGCCTGGACTCAATAGCCTAGATGTATTAAAAGTGCAATACAATAGTGTTGTAGACGAAATCCAAGCCAATAAATAATGTTATATTCATCAAAAGCTATGATGGGCGCTGAGTCTGTAAATGAGTGGGGACATCATTAGCAGGGGTACAAGACTCTGTGACATAGCAAATGTATCCCCACGCTATTTTGTGTTCATTTGCTATTTGCCACACCAAACTGAATTTGGTAGAGTTGGAATAAGGCTACAAGCCCAAAACCAACAATGTGAGAATTTTTTTTTCAAATTTGAGTGATTTGACCCAAGCCTTCTTGTAGCAAATTTCTCCATACAGAAAGAGTTTGCAGTTTTGAGGACACAATTAGTTGGGCAGAAGGAATTCCCTCGTGCTTCCGCAACTAGATGGAACTTCAAGAGCCGTACAGTTCAACCACTGTGTATGAATGACAGATGAAGATTTAATTGCTTGCAGCTGTGGAGGGAAATAGAGGCCTCATCACATCAAGCAATCACTAATCACCAAAGCAGGGACAATCAGACGTATGTTGTGAGAGGGATCCCAAATTTAATATTTTGGCTCGCAGGTGGTTCCATTAAAATCATGGGCTCCCTATGTTGGACATTTGAGTGTATATATGTAAACTACAGCTTACATACACCGATGCTGTACGCGAACTGAAAGAAAAATGTCGAAACCATTATAATTGGATATGTCGTCGGAAAAAGAAAGGCAATAACATGGATTAGTGTCAAAATTGATGGTTGATGCAACTACCTATGGCCTGTGGAAAAGAGCCCGTACCCGTGATGAACAAATATTCAGTGTGACCGAGGACAAATGTGCCCGCGCAAAGAAGAGGGGTTGGGTGATGTTGATTTCTCCAATCTCAAATAAAAATAAAGAGAAGATGGATTTACTGCTTTTTTTACCACACCTGACATTCAGACGGTTTCTTCTGTTTGATGTCAAAAGAAGTTCACGCACTACGTGAGAAAACGTTTCCCATCAACTTTTGGGAAAGATAACAGTTGTGCCAGGTGTATTCATTTGTTAGAACAAAGAACGATTGAAAACAGAAACTTTCAGTAGTGATCTACTAAACGAAAAGATTGGTTCAATGTCTATTGAACGGGTCTGTGCGTCGTTGTTACAGATTCGTTCATTGAGAATGGCTTACAGACTTCATTTTCAGAAAACTCTGACAAAGCTTTTTGGACCATTGTTTCTACCATCCCTATGGACTACTGAAGGCCGGAGCAGCGGGGTGAACGGTGCTTTTCGACCTTTAAAACGCATCAAGACATTTTTGAGATTAGAGTTCCAGGGGGCAATAGAAAAGGAACTTAACAGCATTGGCTTTTGTTATGGTGGCGGTGGAAAAAAGGGATTTGGATCTAGTGTATAGACCTAACTTTAAGGAAGCGTGTATGTAATCGATGTTTTTTGCTAGGCAATAAGAAAGTAAGGTAGGGGGACTTCAAGGAAAAAACTTGTACATGGAACTAAGTACACATCTGTGTACATAGAGGGTGTTGTTGGAGAAAAAAACTGTGTAGTATAAATGCGTGAACTATGATTTCATGGAAACATTTAGTTAATTTTCAATTAGCCTATTTAAACCTATTTTCAATCAGTTACTTATAACCTTACATTTTTCTTTGTATTCAAGAAAAATAAGATTGTATTCATCATTATCTTTCTTTTATTTCCATGTTCATAAACATTTTGTTAGCCAATGAAATCAGGTTATATTTGATATTTACTTTTCTGGGCTATAAGCAATTTATTATAAAATGGCAAGGACAGGTAGTCAACATATCGTTTGCAAATTTTAAGGGGTTTCTTTTTACGAATTATTTCTTATCCACAGCACGAAATATACTCACAGTCTTGTGACAGCCTTTTATCTAAACAAAATCAATTTGGTGTTTAAAGAGCCTAAAAGGACTGAAATATTTTGTTTTACTATTATATTGAGACGATAACTATGTTGGCGACGTAAGTTTAATTATCTAATCCTAACTGTTATTTTTTCTTTTGTGTTGCACCCCCGTGACCACTTATCAGGAGCCGCCACTGGAATTTAGAAATATGGGGGTTTCAAGATAACGTTTTTAGCAACTTAAATTAAATATTAAATTTCTGTTTATTCTCCATAAATGAAAATAAAAAGAACAACTTAAAACTCTTGTGTTGCCTAAAGTTTCAATTATATCTTTAAATCATTACCCTAAAAAATGAATGAATAATCTCAATATTATTTTGATGTGTTCTTCTAATTAACATAATATTAAACAAAAAAAATAATTAAAAGGTCGTAGTATTTACTTATGCATTTTAAGTGTTATATTTTAAATGTGTATTTTAATATTAAATATTTAAATTTTGTAAAATAACGTCAGATAATCAGATCCATTATATTTCAACTAATATTTATTGTTCACTCAAACTGTCGAATTTTGGATGTATTTTTTCTTGATTATTATGTATATATGGGTTTTTAAAATTTGTATGGACATGTTTAGGATTGATAATTTCAGTGGGTATTTTTAAATATAGAATAAAACAATAAAATTTTTATCTAATGAAATTGTATTAATTAAGTGAATTTTAGAAGTTTTATGACCAATAATTTAGAACGCCAAAAACAAATTTTTTGTCTTTATTATTCCATCAATAGATATAGTTACGGGGGGTTTTTCTATATTGCCTCATCATTATTGTCTTCAACTCATAAAAAATATAAACCACCTTCTATGGATATAAAAATTTATATTTTTAACAATCTTAATAAAAAAATTAGATAAGTTTGCAAAAAATTAAACGTGTCCAATTTTAAAATTTTGATTCAAGTAATTGTAAATGTATTAAACAATACCATCAGTAGAATATCAAAATTGTAAACTTTCATTATAAATCAACCGACCCTCGATTTTTGAATTATTATATCATTAGGTAAGAAATGTCCCTTTTAAATTGAGAAAATAAAATGGTTTGCAATCTATCAACTATTTAACATAATGTTTTACTAGAGGTGCTTGAATTTTTTGTTTTGTTAAAGTACCCAAACACATAGAATTAGAATAATTACATAAAATAATTTTTTTTTTTCAAAAAGAATCAAAACTTTTTTGTTTTGGTGCACAAAGTTGTATTTACTAATTGAATATTGTTTTAGTTTCTGCCACCTCAATATCACTCAAATAATATTAGTCATCCATAATTTATTTATATATCAACACATACTACGGGTGATTGGCACAGTATATATATATATATATTTAATATAATATTATATATTATATACTATATATATATATATATCTATATATAATGACAGGGTGTAACTGAAATACACCGACAAACACTTCAGGAGGTTGTTCCTGAGGTCAAAATAAAACTCTAAACAAAAGTTCCTATAAATGTATGTCCTAAAAATGCAATCGTTTTCCGTCTGTCCGTCTGTTTGTGTTTATTACATTATCATGTAGATTGCTTGTTACAGTGTCGTTTTTTTAAAATTTAATACTAATTATCATTTTTAAAGTTTTTGAACTCCCAAAATATCGTTTTTTTTTATACTGCCTAAAATACTTACATTAGCTTTTGAAACAAGAAAAAAACTTGTAAATGGTGATATGTTACTAGGTTACGAAAAATGCCATTACACTTTTTTATTTCTTGAGCGATTTCCAAAAATGAGGTACCGTTCGTTTTATAAATAAATTTATATTTTATTATATTCTAGTAAAATTTTTTATACAGGAAGTAGTTTTTGAGAAATTACCATCAAAGATTTTAACTAGCCGCCATTTTGAATTTTGTTGAGTAAAAATTTTTAATTTTTTTAAAAAATTGACAATCTTTAGTAGATTAGCATATGTTGAAAAGTTTAACTTTGTACCTTTAATGGTTGTTTAGAAAAAAAAAATTTAATGTAATAAACACAAACAGACGGACAGACGGAAAACGAGTAGCATTTTTAGGACATACATTTATAGAAACTTTTTGGTTCGTTTTGACCTCAGGAATACAACCTCCTAAAGTTTGTCGGTGTATTTCAGTTACACCCTGTATATATATATTTCTTAATTAATACTTAATTCATTGAATGTATAGCTCCCATGATTTCTGTAAAACTTTAGCTATTTTGCACTTTTAATATAATACAATAAAGTCTCTGATATTTTTGAAATGGAATTAGTAATATATCATCTATCAGGTCCCCATTTTTTCAGCGTCCATAACTAAGAGGACTATAAGTTAAGCAAAACGGTGAGTAATTCTTAAATTTAGAAAGGATAACAGGATTTCGGACATTTTTCATCGCAATATGTTACAAAAGATATAACGTAACGTTTAGAGGATTATGAAACGTTCATTTAAAATCTATAAGGATGGGAAAAGTCCTCTATAATATATGATTTATCTTTTGCCAATCACAAGAGTTAAAAACTAATAAGAAGAAAATTGTTGACAGAATGATTCAAAGAAATAAATGCAGTTTTTATACGTATGTCCACTACTCGACAACACTGTCACTGCCCAGTAATACTTGAGTTTTGTAGACTAAAGGCCAAGTGAGAGAGAGGGAGTGTTTTGGTACTTAAGTACTAATTAAGCCTTCTTAATTGTCTGCTATAGTAAAATGACCTTGAATTTTCTTTTTATAAGACTAATGATTATTTTACACCTTATACAGATTTACACCCTTATTTTTCAACATAGCGTTATGGAAGATGCGTTTTTTTTAATTATATAACTAAAAAGTATCCAAACGATACTTAGCGTTTTAATGAAAAGTATAGTTTTTGAATATTTAACCAATGAAGTACATCTAATTTATTTCTGAATGGCCCATACAAATATCGAAAAAAAGTGTTTGGATGCGTATGGATTATTCTTTAAAATGCAACGTCTCCCATAATACTACGACCAAAAATAAGAATCTAGAACTGCCCGAGGTTTAACTTTGCTCTTATAGGGAAACACTGAAGGTCATTTTACTGCAACCGGCTCTTACTAAACAAGGTTTGCACACACTGTGCACTGCTACAGGGTGTACAGGTATTCCTGGCGTCAGCACTTCCATGTACGCTGATTGAGAGCTTTCACTAGTTGCCGTTTCTCACGGTAGCAAGGGATATTGCCGCATAACTCTGGAAATGCAGCTGAAGGAGCAACAGTTCAGAAAATGGCCGAGCGTAAGGGTCTGAAGGTTCATAAGATTATTTGAGATTGAAGTAAGAGGACTTGAATTCAACCTCGCCTCCGCCTGTGTTCTTAGAGTCATGAACTGCGGAGGGCTAACACATGAGGTCCAATAACCTCTGTCATGTGGAATTTATAAGTTTTTATAAAAAAGTTTTACAAACCTAAACGGCCCATAACCTAAATATAATTTATTTATTTTTCAGTACAGTGCAATGTATAAAATAAGCTTTAATACAATGAGTGAAATAATATTATTTATGCACAACTCTGTAATAAGAATAGGCTCTTCAACTTCATTTTGGATTACATTGAAACAAACTCAGGCTTTAGAAACGCCAGCAACTAAAAAGTTTAAAACTGGGATGAGTCGTACCGTTAAAGGTGCAATGAAAACATTGCGAATAAAAAGTTGTAATGGACGAGATTCATTGGAGAAGTTTTAGAAACGAGGTTTATTCGCTGTGTCTTCATTTACAATGTAGTTTCATTTAATTGTATTTAAACATTAGGAATCAGAATGAAACAGACATTGGATTTCCAAGATACTAGATGAGAAGCAATTTTAAACTTGTCATATTTTTTATCGTTTTACTGTAATTTTGTTATAACAAATATTCCTACTAATTACACCATATAACAGACGCAATCATGCATCAACGAGCCTCTCTCTTTCACACTATATTTTCAAGAAACTAAAACATCTATTATGCAAAACTTATTATATATGATTCTTTGAAATGGTGAATGAACTTAGTTTCGGTGATTTCCCACTCGTAAAAACCTAATATAAAAGTCATCCATTTCTTATCTAATCCTTATTACAATGAACACTGAAATAATAGGAATCTTGTGTGCGCCTACTTAGGTTTAAAATATGTTGTAAAGCTACATCATTTTATATAAAAAGTGCTTTTACCCAGTAGGTTACAGACTTCGTTTCAGAAAATTTCATGTGAAACCGTGGGTAAAAAGTTAATTACTTATATGTCTGTCAGTCGGTTTTAACGTATCAGGAAAATATAATCTGAGACAAAAATTTTAGTTTAATATTTTTGACCCTACTATTTCGATCTCTACAAAAGTAAACGTGGTTTACAACCAACGTCTTTCTTAGAATAAGTTCTTCTATTGATTTAAAGAAAAACTAGGTTGTGTTAATTGGCTCTTAGTCTCTTGGATATTAACATTAGATGATAAGCAAGGAGTCACTTATCTCTTACACGTACTAGTACAACTTTTTGCATTTTTAAAAATATTACATATATATATATTATATATATATATATATATATATATATATATATATATACAATTTCCAGGAAAGTGTGCCAATAGTACTCATGGTTTCAAATTAAAAATGTTCTGTACGCATGGGTCGAGAGATGTCTCATTGAGGCACTTGCCACATACATGTCAAAACAACTGATGGCCCAACTGACAGTAAAGTAGGTCGCTCCTGGCTTGTGCCAGCATGCATTTAAAGTGGTCTTGTTTGCATATGCTTTGAAGGATTTTGTTTAAAAAAATACCGATAAAATTGCAATAAATATAAAAATATTTTTTATATTGTAGAATTTTTATAAATATACTGGTTATGTTATTAGACTTAACCAATAGCCAACAGGCGTAATTTTTAAATGAAAAAGGAAATCACACAAGTGTTTTTAAAAGAATTCCTCTTATTTTTCATAAACAATGTGTAAAGTTTAGTACATTTATCTTTAATATTTCTAGAGATATTTTTTTAATAAAAATATATATTTTCGGCTAGAGGCCAAACGGTACATTTCACGTGCAATTCCTTCATGAAATGTATTCTTTCACATCATGACTTCTAACACTGACATGGATTTTTGACACCCTTTTCTGAAAACCATGTTTAAATAATACACCGATGGCTTAAACTTCAATCTAATCACATTGGAATTGACGTAGTCATTACTGGATTTCAACTCATCTAAATCGTTTATAGTTTTAGGCGTAGAAATTGAGTACGAAGAAGCACACAGACAGCTTCCAAGTAACAATAGACAGTTACAAGTAACTGAAGGAAATTATATAAGTTCTAAGAAGCAGCCTGGATAGCGGAACTAATTGACTCTTAGCTTTCTCCCAAATTTATTCTCCAGTAGGCTGAGAGTTGCCAATACGAGTATTTTTGATATTGGTACTGATAAAGTATCAGGAATAGTAGCTACAAATACCAAATCTATAATAATAATAATTACGGCTTTGACGCATAATATCTCATCATGTAGTAATTGACTTTTTCCTGCAACATCTTCATTTATAACGTTTTACACGTATTCATTGGAATATCCGGACCACAGTAAAATCTTTATCTTCTAATTTTAAGTTAAATGTTGAAAACCTACAATTAGAAATAAAGATTGAATTTTTAGATCCTACAATTACAAATTTTAGACAAAACTATAAAGTTTTCCAACTGTTACTTATTTGCAATTTTTATGCGAGCTTTGTAACAAGATATTTAAGTATTATTAAAACATTATTTGATTTTTTTGTGATTAGCAGTATATCATAACCGATAACAGATAACTATAATTGCCTATTCATTATGAAGTTACCTTTAAAGGAAATCTCATGCAGTACTTTAAAGGCAAAGCGTAGTATCCAAAATGACATTTTTAGTCATTACCTGACAGGTTAAGGTCAAAAATATAGTTTTTATAAAATGTTATAAAGATAAGTTGATTTAACCATAGTATAAATTTAGGTCAATAGTAATTAAGGGTAATTACTTATATAAATAATACATAACTTCATTAATTACACCAGAACAAAATTTAACTTAGCTCTAGTGTATACACGCTTACCATAAATAAACCCTGGATAGTGTGTAGAGTACGCATCAAAGTGGGGAGAACCAGCAAATATATATAGGTCTCACTTTCACAACTTCTATAGTTATTTGTTTAAAGCGTATGATGAAACTTTCTTCAGAGGATTTCATTAAATATTTCTTTCTATTACCAACTCTTATTCAGCTTCTAATATGAAATAAATATATTATTTAAATAGTTTTTTGTGATTATTATCTGGTTTTTGTCCCAACGGAGCTTGTGTGTTGGTAATATGTACAGATAGAGGATTAAGAACATTTCTCAAATGAAACAAATTTAATAGCTTTTAAAGGTTTAATAGTCACAAATCGATCAGTATATTTCTCTCGTTGCTGTAAATCTATCCCCCGTTTTCCATAAAATGGATATAAGTAATAATTTTTATGTTTACCTATTAATTAAATTTCCTATGATACCAAATAATCAATAGGCATTAAATTTCCTATAAAATTTAAGACTATTGAATTATTTTCTACACATTTAATGCCTATTGATTTTAAATTGATCTTGAAATGATATTTTTGTAATGTCATTTAGATAAGAGTCTCCATTAAGCAGATGTGTTGTCTTGTTTAATCAATCAGTGAATAATTCAGGAAAAGTATTGCAAAATAAGGCACTCTGAATTTTTTTTCTTCTTGTATCCTAGCAGTTACAATTCCGCTTATAAACCATTCCATTTTTACACAGCAATTCATTCTTTGTCAAGAGTATAACAAACGATAATTTTCGTAATAGCCAAGAACCGATTTGCACTGTATAAGCACGCAACGTGTGTTTTTTTTCTTCTTGAAATCAATAGAAGATATTTTTCTAAGAAAAGAAAATTGTGAGTCATGTTAGTTCTGTTGCATGTTAACAACGTAGTGTTAACAACAAAATAGTGTGTGAGACACTATAAAAAAGGTTAAAATGGGAGTATTCTTTTTTGTATTATATTTATTTTTATTCTGACACACATAAAAACAGACCGTTATAAATATAAATAATACTTATATCACCGTCAGATAACTAGATAATGAAAATGAAAGTCTACTTAGGTATACAGTTACATGGCGCTGATTTTACATTTTATTTGATTTTTACGTGATTGTCGGTTGGTTTTAGACGTGTTTAGTTAAAAGTAATATAATCTCAGTAAAAATTTTCATTTTATTTTTAACCCTTTTGATAACCTCCCATATAAACAACTACAAAACGAGAGCGGCTGAACAAAGATTTCTTCATAATAAAAACTCCTCAATCTATTCCAAGGAAACCAGATTTTTTTTGGTTCTACAAAATTGGTTCTCTGACATAGACTGCAAATAACATATAAAGAAATGTTAGTACAGTACAATGAAAATGTTACGCACAAGATAAATTTCAATTGGGACACCAAAGACAAGTACAGTTCTCAATGACTCCTCCCCATCAATAAAGTCACAAAGACGATATAAGAGAGGACTTTATTGTTCTGTTTACTACCAGTAAATGGTGTCTATAAGACAGAGAATAAAACCTTCTATTTCATTCGCGATTTATTTCTTACTACTAATATAAAATCTTCCAAGAAGCATATTGTCATTTATAGTTCAATTTACAACTTTGAAATTGGTTATTAGTTATATACCGTACTGCATGTTAAAATGTTTGGTTACTTTTATGTGCTTTTATTAAGTCTCTAGCTGGTACCCGCCTCATCACAAGTTATTTAGAGAATCTAAGTCCTAATACTACTTATTAAAAGCTCTTACGTTGATATAAACGAGTCTTATGGCATTTAAAAAATGTAAAAAAAAACGTAAATCAGAGTGCTCATGATTAAAAAGATTAAAAATTCACTTAACTCTTATATTATGTTTCACACATGTAGAAGTATTTTAGGTCGAAATTATTATGCATTGTTTGCGGCACCCACAGCTGGGTTTGCCTTGTTGCCTTTATCAAGAAAATACCAATATAAAAGTCTAGGAAACCTAAATCGGATTACATCCAACCCTTAATACTTAGGTTTTAGAAATTTATGGTGCATAATTCATTTTTTCTTATAATCTCGATGAAGAAAGTGTAATATACATACTTAGGACTGAGAATTCTACCTGTGTTAAAAGGATAGAATATAATAGAGCATGTATTTATTCCTTCCATTATTTTACATAGTTTTTATATATATATATATTATATATATATATATATATATTATATATATATATATATATAATTAAAAATTTATTAGCTCGGTATTTCTAGCCATGGAATCAAGTAGAAATGGCAAGAACAAAAAGAAATTGACATAAAAAGTCTGTTACAGTCTAAATGAACTTATGACTTAGCGGATCACTGCAGTGTTCATAACATAATAAAAAATAACTTATAAATGAATACTAATAATAAAATACTCATAAGAATAAAACGTTTACAAACTCAAGAAATTAATAATTCTACAATACAGTTAACACATTTTTGCATACAGTAAGAATTTTAGACACAGCAGTAAAAAATATAAAAGCACAAAAGAATAAATGAAAACTAGGTGTCTTAAAAATAACTTAAAACTTCAGCGCAGGTTTTACGTCTTCTTTTTGTAGTAGACATCTTTTTACATGTTTTATTTTATGTTTAAGTTTTTAGGGTAAAAAACTTAATCTAAAAAAAGTGTTGACCTTAAAAAGACTTTTTTCGAGTATAGTTTTATTAATTTTAGGTCTTATGCAAACAGAGTTGTCTACATCCGGCCTTTTATATTCATTCAAGTTACCATAGCTGAGTTTGTCTTATTGCCTTTATAAAGGAAATGCATTTCGTATATATAGTTCTTGAAAACACACACCGGTTATCGGTATAATCGTTATATAAGTCTTGTTATTCTTCGGACCGTCGTAGTCTGTGAAAGAAGGTATGGTACATTTACTGGTTTAAAACGTAGGAATGTGGCCTAAAAATTTGTTTATTAAATATAGCTACCATAAGTTTTACTATTGGAATTAGCGAAGTCTATCCAACCAGTAGATTCCTGTGGTATTTTATCCGTCTGTACACGCGACACCTTTGAATGAGTTAACTTCGTGGAATGGAATTCGGCGCGTAATACTCGAAGTTGAAAATGGTAAACATATATTCATTATATAGATGTTCTAAATGTTAATGGCGTTTCATTACATACTTATAAATATTCAATCATTTCATTACATTCCCTGCGTCATAAACTTTATAATTTCTAGATGTGTACCATTATTTGACTTGCGACATACCTGCAATTTTACTTTAGCCCACCTATTACGTTTCTGACCACATTTAAGTATATATTTTTAGTTATTGTACATATGTAAAGAGTGATACTAAGAATAAAATAATATTAAAGTATCCAAGTTTAAAATATTTGATTAGTCTGTGAACATATGATGCCATTCTTTCTCATTTGTCACCCAATTCATTTCTAATAAGTAGAATTAAATTTATTAATTACAACTTATCTATAAGTATTAATGTTAAATACAAACCTTTTTAGTCACATAATTTAATTCTCAATGATTATTGATAAATAATATCCTAGTTACTTCGAGATACATGAAAAATATTATATAAAACAAATTAATAATAACACAGCCAATATTCCTCTAAACTCTTAAGCTTAAAATTATGCCTGTTTACTTTACTGTCCACTAAATATCTCAATAACACTTTAAGCTATAAATTTTGTATAAAATTAAAATGAAAAATTGCTTTATTTATATGGTTTATATAGTATACACAAAATTGAACATAAATATATAAACTGATCACTCCTGAGAATAAATAAGAGGTAATAAATAACGCACGTTTTACTCGTAAGGATGATAGGTTTTGGACATTTGTTAGAGTGATAAGTAACAATAGTACGTTTCGAGGATTGAAATCTTATTTAGGCAAGGAAGGTTCTAAGGCATTAAAACCTGTTCGTCAGGTATCACTTAATAATTTTAACTTTGAGAAGCTGTCCCTTGCTACACTGTTGATGTATTTAATGCCTTAAAGTTTTTATCTTCAAATGAACATGATTCCAGGAGTCAAGTACGTGACAGCGTCAGATTCCAGACGCTGTACTAAAAGGAAGGTGTACTGGACCTAAACTCAACATTCACATTGATTCATCTCTTTCCACCATAGCTACGTGGGAATTCCTGATGTCCTATACTGCACTATTAGAGCCAACTCATCATCTAAAATTTGCTATCCATGAAAATATAATATTATAAGTTTAAAATCCACTAAATACATCGATAAATATATAGTACATTTTCAGCTCAAAGTATTAACTAGATATTTAATGTGTAGGCAAACAGAAAAATGTTAACATTTCAAGCATATTATTTGAAGAACAAATTAGTTTTAAGTTTGATAACATCCTGGAATACCCTACTAATCACATTGTAAATTATTACACAGGTCATGCCACAATTAATATGTCTGGGTTGCCAGGAAACTCAAACAAAGTTTACGGGGAGCCTAATTAATTATGAATGAACTAAATCACATTCATACAGCCATATATGAGAACTTAGCGTAAACTTTATGATTGAGGCTGGACTTGTTATTAGTAATGTAAAGTGACAATATTAAAATTAAAGTTCCTCAGCTATAACTTGCTTTTATTGGTCTAGCCGAGTTGCATAATTTGTAAATATAAAATAGTTTCAAAGCTAAAGGTGATTATAAATTGAGCAGTCTCATTACAAAGTTCTTATTTGCTCACTGTATTGTGACGTAATTACATATCAAACTTATTTGCAAAGATGACAGAACTCCCATCACATATTTTGACTCATTCGTAACTCACTTTCAATTACTTATTATGAAAAAACTATTACTACTATCAGCTACTTGTTAACAAAAAAACATAAAGAAAAATTATTACTATAATCCCATATCCCGTTCTAAATAATGTTCTGTGTTGTGTTGACGTTGTCGGATACAATAAACGCTCGCACAGAGGCAATGTTGCTTTAGCGTACCTGAACGTGTAACATTGTTGACAGCCAGGTGGGGGATTGGGTGGACCTTTAAAAGAGCAGACGTTATCTCTGATATCGTTGGAAGGAAAATGTCAGTTGATATTTTCTTCACGGAGGCATCACCTTGTTTACTTTATTTTATTTTGATACAGTATAACAATCTCTCACAAATATAAAATTAGCTGTGGTAAGAAAGAATTAAATAGATAGTGAATTAACATTTTATATTTGTACTATGTTAAAAATATCACTTTAAGACAGTGAATACTTTTTGTTGCAGCTAATAATATTCTATTTAGAAAGGATTTCAAATTAGTATCAGTATTAAACTAATACAGTTTTATTTCAAATAAATTGGTAAAGTAATTATACTACCCGTAGCAGTATTTTGAACATGTTTATAACCAAATTGCTTTGCGTGACGTTCCATATAAAACCCCAATGCATACTTACCATTATATAATACTGCGCAAATATGGATATTATGGTTGATGTTAGTGAACATAACTAAACTCCTCTAAATTTAATGTGTTATTTTAAACATTTGGAATTGTTTATACCTAATCTAAAATATACATCTCTGTTTGACATTATGGAGTGTGTCTAAACAAGACCATTCTCCTTGGTTAAAAAAACGATGTAAAAGATGAAATTATATGGTACATATCCGGACCTATCACAATTTAAAATGACAGAGACTCGTCTTAGTCTATAGAAAATTTAGGTGAATATTTTTTCGTTTTAGAAACTTAAATGTTTTGCCATTTTAATTCTGCAAAAATGAATCCATCGATTTTTTTCAAATAATGTACAAACTTTTAAATCTGCTTCATGACGTTTAAGCCAGCTTTCTAACAATTATTGACAATATTAAAATATAATGTAGCCTGCATTCATTAATAATTCTTATACATTATATGTATACGTATTTATTTAATTAAATTAGAATATGAAATTTCTCGATCACTTTTTAGTTACTTGAAATTAATGCCAAATCTCTGTTCATTCTCTATAAATGAAAACAATAAGAACAACATTTTAAACTCTTTTGCTGACCAAATGCCCCATAGTTATATATTTTTAAATTATTATCAAAACCGAATGAATCATCTCAATATATTTTGTTGTGGAATTTTAATTAAAAATAAAAAAAATTAGTGCGATGTTTATTTTTATTTATTACAATTTAAATTTACAGAAACTTATCTTAGTCTACAGAAAACATTCAAGGGGTGTATTTTCATTTCAGAGATTTAAAATTTTAATTTAGAAAATCCAGGCGTATAAGGACTTCATTTAAATCCTGTATATATGTATGTATTTCATGTCTAACTCAATATAATAACCACGGCAATATCCGTAGTATGTGTTATTATATCAGAGGATACATAGTAATACATACATTGCCAGAGAGAAGTACGCCACGTGTCAGATAACAAACTACGCTGTGCTTTCACGCAAAACTTTTAGTTTGTAACTCATTTCATAGGTTTACATAGGTTATTACACACGTTTCATAGCAGTGTTTAAATAATAAACGTTTAAACTGGTTTGTAGCTTTTTCTTGTTTGAAAAGTTTCCTTGAAATATTTTATATCTCTCCAAAAACAAGGAAATTTACCCTGTTTTTTAGACGGTATTCGGATTGAAGAACTTGATTGCTCTAAGTTAACAGGAAATACCTCATGCAATAGTGAAACTTTAAATGAAATGATGAGATTGCGGAATGATTCGTAAGAAATACCGCATTTCCACAAGAAACTAATTGATACATCGAACTAAAAAATTAAAAATAAATAATAGTTAAAAAGAACTAAAAAAAACGCTTTTATAGCTAACCAAACTAAAAAAAATAGAAAAATAATTTTTAATTACAAAGAGTTTATATTATGATAGTATAAGGCAAAACAATCATTCATAGTCAATCACCTCAAAATAAAATTTTTTAAGTTTTTAACAGAATAAAATAATTCAGAGTAAAAAGCGTGGGGTGCATTTTACTACATTTCATAAGTCTCCTCTCAAAGATAATTACCGATAGAATGATTGTAATATTTAATATATCAAGCACCCCACGCTTTTTACTCTGAATTAATTTATTCTGTTAATAACTTAAATTTTATTATAATTTTATTTTGAGGTGATTGACTATGAATGATTGTTTTGCCTTCTACTACCATAGTATAAACTCTTTGTAATTAAAAATTATTTTCTATTTTTTAGTTTGGTTAGCTATAAAAGCGTGTTTTTTTAGTTTTTTTAACTATTATTTATACTACTAATTATTCTGAGTATCAGGTGTCCAGATAAGTACCATCCACAGTAATAGTGTTATTTAAGCAATTAAAGCTCTTGATTTTGCAAAATATATAGTTATCGAAAGGAACGCTTGGCTGGAGGAAACTAAGAGCTTATAATCAAATTTTATTGACGAGATAAGGGAAGGTAAGATCTTAATTATATTACACTAACCTGGAGCTCGGAGAAGCTGCTAAGGAAATGATTCACTTCGTATCATCTCAAGAGCAGCCGTACTTGCAAATTAGCGTTTAGCTATTAATTGAGGTTCTATCTCACTTAATGTTGATGTATTACTAATCCGATATTGGTTTAATTGGATTTAATAGCTTTCTTCACAAAAAGTACTAGACGAGAGTTATTGAATTTTCCATGCAATAAATCTTAATAAATATGCAGCCTACTCTATGTACCGTATTACTTTCTAGATTGAACGGAAGGCCTGTAGAACTGTACCTATGTGTCGGAGTGTTCATCAAATCCGTTCCTAGGATATTGGGGTAAATTAAATGTGTTTAGTATTGTGGGAACGGGGGCCTTGTACTACAATAATTTTAATCTACCAATTTTAATATACCAACATCATTACAATTGATGTTGGTATATTAAGACCCTTTATTTTTAGCAAAAAGGCTTTTGGAACGGATTACTTTTAATTGGAAGCCAAAGTAAGTTATTAACGTCAATTGTATCTTAATTTCCTCTCTTATCATCCGTTTTCATTAGAATGGTTTCCCTATTACAATATGGAAATTTAAATAATTTTTTTTTTTTATATTTGGGTTTATAGATTGCTCTATGAGTCCTTCCATTAAAAATATGTTTTCTTTAAACCTTATTCAAAGGTATTTATGAGGATGGGGAATTTTAAATTAGGGGGTTACCAAAACATATTATATATTACCAAAATTTATCGTTTTTATAATAGCATTATATTATTTTGAGAATTTAAAATTGCTTTTTTCTGCCCTAATCAACCACTAGAGGCACTGAGTAATTCTAAAAGTTATGGCTAAATGGATAAATTTCATCTTAAAATATTTGTATCCCTAAATATTTATAAATATGCTTTTACCGAAATTGGTGCTTCAAATTATTTTGACAGATCAATAACAAAAACAAGGAACAAATAAAACAAACAAAATCAAAACATGATATACGAATGTGAAGTTCAGCTTAATTTTTCTTTTCAGTTAGAGCAGCGTCAGAAATCTCACATTATCACAAATGTGACTCATGGCAGCTGGAGTCCACGTCTTAAGAGATAGAAAAAAATTCAGTTACAAAGAAACTAAAAACGAACTCCTTTCATCGTTTTCACTTCAGAGACACCTAGTCTACAAATTGTTAGATACGATCGCAAAGCACGGCACCTGATGAAAAAACGAGACGTTGATTTTAGACGCTACACTAAGCGGAGGGCGAAATGGATCTTACTGAACACTCGCATTGAATCAACCCTTCCCATTATAGCAAAGTTATGGGTAGTTACATAACATAGTAAAAACTTAACATCTGTAACATATTAAACCATCCAATAGTAACTACCATAAAATTGAATATGATGTTGTTTTTATGAATCTATATTTAAGTTAAAGATCAAATTAATCACGCATGGCCTTTTGAATGAATTATATAACCTTAAGTACTCTCACCTAACTGCTGGTGACAACCGACAACATCATCAGGGATAGCTCTTATTAGACAATAGATCCAAGTTCTAGAGTAACAAAATATTACTAATGCCCCTAGGTTAACAGTATGAGTATTTAATTGATTACGTTCTTTGGAGAATCAGTGAATTTACAATTGATGTTGGTTTATTAAGACCCTTTAATTTTTAGCAAATAGGCTTTGGATTTTTTTTACCATTGGAATGGATTATTTTTAAGTTGTAGCCAAAGTAATTTATTAATGTCAATTGTATCTTAATTTCCTTTAAATGGTAATAACAGTTGATTATACGAATTGTTTTACTAATTTAAATTCGATTAAGTAATTCAATTATTATAAAGTAAGTCACTTTTATTTTATACATGTTAAGAAAATAATCTATAAAAACAGAAACAAAAAACATTTAAATTCCAATAGAATCGTACAGTACATAACACATTTTATGTTTCTAAAATGTACCATATATTTTCAATCACATTTAATAACTTGAAATTATGAAATTTAGGTTAAATAGATATAGATTGTCTTATAATATATTTTACTTTTTGGATGTCTCTCTGTAAGCATGCGATGAACCTCAATGATTCTAGTCCTCTCTGTATATTTTCTGTTAAGATTGCTATCGGTAGTAAATTTAAAAGCATGGGGAAATGTGGTTCGCAAGTGGACAGACGTTGATTCTAACACGGTTTGAAGGAAATTCTCAAGAGGCATTTTCTACACGGCAATGTAATAGCTTGTTTAGTCTTGTTACTTTTATAACGTATCAGTTTCTCCTCCTTAAAAAATAACTTGAAAATAATTAAAATAACGATGTTATAGGTAATTTATATTATATATATATATATATATATATATATATATATATATATATATATATATATATATAATTTAATTATATTTACAAACAGCTTTGCAAATCGCGAGAACAAAATAGTAAAACCACATTTTGATATTTCATAGAATACATTTTAATAAATATACATTATTCGAATCAAATAGAATGGTGGTGAACATATATTAAGATTAGATGGTTATTGCTATAATATACAATTGCGGGTTGCTACATATTCCTGTATAGTATGGCCGTATACTTTACGTTCACATGTATTTATTTATTACACAACTTCGGTGAAACTAACACTTTCTTAGTAAACAATATTAGTAAAAATGGATAATATATAAAATTATCAACTATCGAAACATAATTGTGATACATAATAATTTTGTAAATATATAGTTTTCTTCATGAAATACAACGCAGTATAGAGTGCTCGTTTCCTCTTGATCAATAAATCATTCACTACTATCTTGGTCATAAATAAGCAAAGATTATGGAATCTCGTAAAGCACCAATGTAGCTACTCATAAACTTTGGTGTCAATTCTGACCTTCACATTCCTGCAAGGTTTCTTGTGGACTCTGACATAAACGTTATAAATGCCAGTAATAGTTATAACAAGAAAACTGCAATCGAACCTACTTCTTTTATCCAAGACATGTCCTAGAGGAGCGTAACCTGAAATACGCTGAAACATATTTTAATTGTACGAGCCAAATCATGTGAGAAATCTATATCTCAGAATCATATTAGTCTGCCCCAATGCTATACACAAGATTTTATTAGGGTTCCTATAAGGATATCGACCTGTTACGAATGGCAAAGCTCTTATATTAAATTTTAATGTAATCATAGCACCTTTATTAAAATAATTATAATGATTAATTCAAGATACCCGAATAAACTAAACTATATTCTTTATTTATGCTCTAAAGCGCTCCAAGGAATTCAACAGAGTCCTCCAACCGGGTTTTTTAAATCACAATACGTGCTAAGCTTTTCTTAGCGTTACTGACTTGAATAGTATCTGCTAATACACAACAGATATCCTTTATCCTATGTTGCTCCTTCAGAATAAATTTCAGGATTAATGCCAACTGAATCGATTCATCTATACCCGAACTATGCATATAATTATCGAATTCAGAACCGATTTGGTGCATCTTCCAATAAAAAAATTATTTAAGGTTTAGAAAAGTGAAAAGATAAATCTCTACGAATATATCCCATGTCAGTTAATGTCGTTTACAAAATTGAAATTATAAATTTCTTTATTCAGCGCAGCCATGATCATAAAATCCTCGCATTAACGGAGAAATTTCCCCTAGCACCACATGGATTATTCATGGACATTGGAATAAGTTCTCGTCACTGCAACTTTTCAGTGTTATTTTTACAAAATATAAAACAAAGACTTCAAAAAGGGGAGTTATTGGTGAAGCAGTGAGACTTTGACTATGAATTCAATAACTCCACTTCCAAAAATCATTATAGTTGGGAGAAACTACGATTTATCTCTGCAATCTATCCTATATCGCATCCCTAAATCAAATCAAGCACCTCCATCAAGAGTTACCTTTGACTTAACTAGGGCATTACCTCTACTGTCATAAAACTTGGCAATGTATCCGGACTTGTTAAATACCTATGCTCTATAACAAATTCTAGCAGCCACAACGAAGGGTATCTTGGACTTTGACGTTATAAATAATTGTTCCGTATTATCGTGAACTTTAAGTAACCCTCATATTAAGTACCGATTCAGTACGGGAACTTAATTTACAGGTATATATGTATGTAATATATACATATTTATGATATATATATATATATATATATATATATATTTATTTATTTATATATTTATTAAAAAAATATATATATGCATTATTTTTATTCTATATATTTACAAAAAATATTAAAACAAGGTGTCTGTAAAATTTTAAATTCATTATAAGCTAACTGGACCTTAACGGATATTTTGGTTTTGTAATGATAAGGAGCATACCGGACTGGAAATATAAAATAAGGTTACTGAGGCTTGTTCCACCGCATGACCTCCCACACAGATATTATATTGAAGCAACAGATATCCATAACATAGCTGAAGTTACATCACATGGCTATTGATATAAAACATCTCCATTTTTATTTGTCTTGTTCTGCATTCCCAGGACGTGTTTCATGCTGCCGTTATTCGAAATACGAGATAAACCAAATATTCAAAGATAAAATGTTCCGGATAAAGATTATTTTGCAGAAAAAGAATATAAAGGCTTGAAGATAAGTTCTCTCTGGGCTATAAATCTATACAAGCACAAAATATACTTTCCTCTTGGAAAAATCACTATGTAAGTTCACTTGTTCACAAACCAACAAGTTTATTGAATATTAAAGACGACATTGTAATGCGCTAATAAGATTATATGAAAAGCTGTGAAAGCCGGCATCAAGTCGGTACCTGACTGCTCTAACCGCAACTTTTGCCTCCAATGCCACTATAAACTATTTGATGTTTAAACCAAAAGAGCACAAGTAAACATTGTATGTGCTATCAAGTGATTACGCATATTGTCTAGACGTTCTTAGAAATGTATTAGTTATCCTTGATACAATATAAAATAGTACTAAAAGTCTTATCTGTGAATACTAAATTTAAATAATGGACAATGTGAAAGGTTAGTGTTGATACCATTTATACTAAGGTATCCGTTGGTGTTGAGTGGTATTTTTGAAGTGCATATGAGCAAGTAACACAACATAATTTCAATATTAAATTTTAAAATTATAGGTTAGAGATTAGTTTATACCCCCAATATTAACCTTCATAATTTTGGTAATAGTCATCATAATATCATAATAGTCTCCATAAACATTTTTTTTGAAAATTTTTTATAAATATGTGAGAGTATAACGATACGACCACACGACCTGGATCTTCCTCGACACTTTCTAACACAGTTAACCTATGTAATTCAATATCTAGCTCTAATTGGAATTCAGAGGCTCCACCGAATAAATAACCTTTCTAAACTTAAAAGCTGCAACAGTACGTGTAAAATCCAACAAAAAGTTGGATGAGACGTAATGAAATGAAGAATGAATAAAATTCCTATAAATTATTTATATTTTTGATAAATAATGTAATACTAATATTGAAACCATACATTTATGTTTTCATACTAATAAGTAACCGCAATGTAAATAATGTCTTCATTCCAAAAGTCCTTTTGGACTAAGAAACCCTCACTAACACTCTAAAAGGTACGAATTTATGCATTCTAATATTGTAACTATTAAAAGAATAATCTTATACATATATATATATATATATATATATATATATATATATATATATATAAAACTCATTCACTTATTTATTTTATTAAATATTTGCAGAACCAGCATTTATTATTTATAACATTGGATAGAGGTAAAATGCATAACATTTTACGGGGGCAAGTTTTACCTCAGTATATATTTTAATTTCATTCTTATAATTGATTATCTGACAAAAACTTTATAGAACACATATAACTGTTCCTAACTGTGTAAATATTTGTTACACAGTTATAAGTTTCATATTTTTATTAACATTAAAATGTAGTAAAATAAAACTGATGACGTAATATAACTTGGTATTCTAAATTATATTATGGTTATTAAATATAAATTAAAATTAAAATTAATAGCTTTCACACCCATATTTACAACTCTTACAAATTATAAACATATTTAAGTTATTACTATAAATTACCTATTACTAGTCCGGCGATTTAGATCGAATACATTTTGAGAAAGTCTGAATCTGTATCACCTCGTTTTGAAGTGATTCCTAACAGTAAATATTGAATTAATATAAAGAGGTATCAAAGAACCCGTCATATCATTGTACTCGGTGACCTTACAATTATTGATTGATTTTGTAAAACTCCGCCGCCTTGGTATAGATAAATGTAAAATTGTTAGAATTTCTCACCTATAATTTTGACCGTTTGGCCCCAAAATTAATAGAGTTCTTTCATGGACGAATATGAACGTATGTACCAAGTTTCAGATAGATGGAACTACTACATTGCAATGATTAAAAAAACGTGTCGAGTCCTTAATTGTTTAAACGCTAAAGAAGCTTATCACTTGAGGTACTGGAAACATTTAATTTCTGTCTGTATATCTTCCCACACAATAACCCGAAGACGAAGTGACCTACAGAAATGTTGCATAACGAATCATTTTCATATGAGGAACACATGATACATCTTGATCGATAATGGTGGATCTCACTCTACGGGATTTGACTGAGCGTTAACAAAATTAATACGCTTACAATGGTCTTACTTATAAACATTATGGCAACGAGAAAAGAGCAGAATAAGTAAATTTATAAACACATACTACATGAATAAAAGATTTTACATGTGACAAGTTAAAAAATGTGGCCTAACTATCCAAACATAAAAAATATCACTTTATGGTGACTACGTATGTATAGTTAGATGAAAGAACCCAATTTTACGACCAAATTGTTAATGCAATAATATGTGACCAGATATCTACAGAAAGATAACTTCTTAAAATTATGTATGAATCTACATATCTACGCAGGCAAGAATAATTCTAAGATGCTACATATCCAACCATGTACGATTTGGCTGGGCATCATTGTGTAATTTCGCTTTGAATATTGTAATATTGGTTATCATGTATATCCAAAGAGCCATACGATACACAATTCTGTCGGTTGCCAGCTAGTTCTTCCCTTGATCTAATAAAATTCGTAATAAATAACTGGGTAATGTTGTTAAAACCTGCATTAAGAGCTATAAAATGCTAATTCATCGTCGTACAAAATCTAGAATTTCTCATTTGATAATGAAACAATCGTATCTAAGGCATAAATCCATTCCATGCAGCCACGGAAATGCATTTGAGGAGTTTTACATTATTTATACGCGGGCTAGAAATTATAATCAGCTACTTATAGTCCACGAATAATTCAAGAAGGTTGAAAAAGAGTTTAACTTATGCGGCACATTATAAAATAGACGGGATAAAATAACGCCATATATAAAGAGTTACATGGCATACACAGTGTCTAATGAAACAAAAACCCACTTCACTGCCTTGTTTATTTGTTCAACCGATGTTTTGCTGCCCTCAGAATGGTATTGGTGGATAAACAAACAACTCACAAACCACCAGTAAATCTGCATTGGAAAAACGTTTCCCCTTCAGTAAAAACGTGTTTTGTTTGCTATTGGGCCAATTAACCACCGGTTTTAGACAAACTAATCAGTTGTTTTCTGTGCTTGCAATAACCGCAGTTTACTTGGAGAATTAAGTGGATTGGAGAATAAACATTTGCAGGACGAATTTAACTTGTATTCGTATTCTTTGTATGTGGAACGTTTTATTCTGAAATATATACCTATTATTTTGTACAACAAGTTCGTTGTATTTCAAATATATTTAAAACTTAACACTGAGTTTTGGCCATGAGGCTTGTAGGCTGCTGTCAGTATTTTCAATACAGTTTTTGGCACTAAGACTCAAAACTATATTCCAGTAGGCTTGTGGTTTTCAGCTAACCTCTGTTTTGTACGTTTTTCGAATAGATTTGTTATCAGGTTTTAAATTTACTTTCACAAATAAGGCTATAAATTTGCCATGAATATAAATGGAGCATCACGTGCAAACTCGCTGGTTTTAGATACTAGTTTGGGACATTAAAAAGGATTAATATGAATTAAGTGAAACATACTCCTGAACATTCTTCATTATTAGTCTGGCTTTATGTGTGCGTTTAGTAAAAAATGTCAATAATTTGTAACAGTTTTAGCTAAATTAATACAGTTTACTAAACCACAAAAATGATATAGACCAGAACTATGATGTGACTATATCAGGTGAAAAAATTAATTTTAAATCAGAGAGAGTATCGGTGTCTCTCTTTTTTACGTGATTGAACACTTCTTACCACTCAAAGTAAAACTTGCGTAGAGTTTGCTACATTCCTTAAAACTGTTTACAAAAAACAAAACTCCACAGGAAGGTGATATTGAAATGCCTAACATTAAAACAGTTACAATGTCTTAAATTTCCTATTTCCTGACTCAGGATCAGCCCACAGTTAATGGTGTTGACATGAACGATATGATGTTGTATGCTATGTGATGATGCGGTTTAACCTGACTTGATTGAACTGTGGTTTAGAAGCAGATGTCCATTATTGATTAGAGCATTTCGTTGTAAGCCCGATATTGGCCGATGACCTTAATTCTAAAAAGTTCTACGTGAATCTTTTAGTCGAGTATAACTTTTGAGGTATAACACAATTTATGAGTATGAAGTATCCGATTGTCCCTTCGATATCTGTAAGTATCGTTATCTGTCCACATTTTCGATAACTCCTGATAGACAGATCCTAGAGATTTCATTTTGGTAAATTAGTAATTTAAGTCAAAGGCAGAGGTAAAAAGAGACGATAAGGTTCGTGAAATTATTCTTAGAACTTTGGCCTATTTATTTAGGGTTAAAAATAGAGGTAAAAATAAAAGTCTAACATTTCACATTGGTTTTATGGATGATCAAAATGGAAACAATAAAATCACAACAACAAACAAATTTTGTATATCCTTATGATATTTTATCGTGTGACATGTAATACGTGAGATGAAGTTACTTTTTTTAATTATTTGGTAAGACTTCCCTTACATTTCATCAGATCCTTTGATACTAAGTTTTCTTGATTTATTATTGTACTGAGAGTAGATAAACACAGGTTTGGGTAAATACTAATGTCTAAAATTAATTGGAAACAACAATTTTATGCTTCACTTACGCAAATAGAAACTGAACCTTCACAATTACTTTCTACACTGCGTACCACATATAGCATAGTCGTAGAATTGAACACAAGAACTTATTCGATTGATTTTGAATACATCACTAAATACATGCTGAACTCGACATACTTAAGAATTCAGAAGGCCGATGTAACTGACTTAAGGGTTTCAATCTCCTGGCTTTAATGCTGTAACAGGAATTACTAAAATAAATGGCAATATACTCAACAAAACGTGTGAAATTTTGCATTGAAAGTTAGACTTTTCGAAAGTAAGACTGACTTTAATGGATATATCTAATATATGCTAAGTTCTGGACATATTACACATCAGTATTTCTGAGCTTCAGTATTATTTATAAGGATGGAATTGATTTTTCTGTAAAAGTCAGATTTATTTTCGTTACATATCACATTTAGCATTTTAAACTTTAGTTATTGAGGATGAATTATTTTATCACACAATTTAAATAAGGATGAAATAGCTTTTTCTTTAAAACATTCTCCAGTAAATAATAAACTTTGCCCATAAGGTAAACAAAACCAGTGACAAGTTACTTCACATACATTCCTGCTAGTACTTGTTTGTCCTGTTTTGTTAACTCTAATGGTCAAACTTTGTTACTGAATTGATAGTGCGGTTACAAGAAACTTTGTTTTTGTGGTCTAGTTTCGATTTACGCATGGAATGATTCGTCGCAGAGTAATCGCACTTTCGTAAGTAATTAATTCGGTTCTAGAAATGTTATTAAACACGTTTAATTTTTTATGCATTTTTCCATAAGTTCTTTAAATAACTTAGAAATAGAAAACTTGCATTCACCTTCCTTTAAAGATAGTTATTGAAAATTATTTCCCTAAAAGTAAAAAAGAGACCAATAGGCTGGACGTGCATACATAATCATGTACACTAAGTGGAATGAAAGTACTAGGCATTTTTTTTCTTTTCAAACCATTTTATAATTGCCCTTAAAAGTTGCCTTTATATGTCAGCAATGAAGCTACAAAATATCTTACATCTTGAAATTCCGTAAGAGCCTTAAAATATTGATAGTTAAAAAATTTCTTTTTAAAGTTAAAATGTTTAAACATATTGGCTATTATGTCATTTTTATTTATTGTTCATCAAATACCAATTAAAAGATGTTTCTTTAGTATAAAAGAAGTTTATATGATTTTTGTTACTTTAACGTTTATACCTTAATTTCATAACAAAACGGAATAAAAAGGCATTTCAGCTAAAAATTTAAATTAAAAATAAACAATCCTTTTATAAATGAGTTTAAGCTTTTTTTAAATAGTAAAACATACTATATAAAACATTTTTCAAATATTTACAAATTTCAGTACAAATCATTTGATTAAACGAAAAAACTTAAAAATGAAATATTAAACTTTATCTTAACATTTTATTAGGTTAGTTTAATTGCTTTCAAATACATTTTGATGGTTAAACAAGGGGGTTTTCTCGAATCTGAGGGTAATATTTTGGGTATGGATGTTTGTTCTGAGAAAACTGTTTCTTGTTTTACGGCCATACACACCTAATAATGACTTAATAACAAGCCTTAAGACTCTCCACTGCTCGTGTATAATAAGTGTGTGCCGCTTCGCTTCGTTTACATAACCTAAGTCCTCGGTAAATTATACTAATATATTCGTCCACATTAATGGTAAACACCAATACATAAAACACCCTCATGCAATTTTTTAAATTATATAAACATGTTCCTTTCACCCAAATGTTGATTCACCCATTTGTAAAAAAATGCATAAAAACACAATTATCAACAAATTATTAATCAACAATTCTACGTTTGGTACGACAATCCTACGTACAGTAAAGAAGCCTCGAATGAAAGAGTTATAAAAACATTTATCTTCTTTTTGTATTAACTTAGCACTGCCATTTATAGTAAACATTTTCATATCAACGTTGTAAATTTATTGAAGAGTCGACAGTAGTCTTGCCGAGCCACTCGGCCCCAAACCTTAGGTATGTAAAAACCATCTGTCCAGTAAATCGTTCAAAAACCAATTAAAACACTAACAATGGTAGACGCCTTAAAGCGCTCAATTACAGTGAGAATAGTTGGTCTCACTCAGTAAACACCAGCGTTCAAACCAATTAACGCACTGACTGCGGCAGACGCCTAAAGGCTCTCAATCACAGTGAGAATAGTTGGTCTCACTCAGTATACACCAGCGTTCAAACCAATTAACGCACTGACAGTGATAAACGCCTAAAGCGCTCAATCAATTACAGTGAGAAGTAGTTGGTCTCACTCAGTACACACCAGCGTTCAAACCAATTAACGCACTGACAGTGATAAACGCCTTAAAGCGCTCAATTACAGTGGGAGAATAGTTGGTCTCACTCAGTACACACCAGCGTTCAAACCAATTAACGCACTGACTGCGGCAAAGACGCCCGAAGGCGCTTAATCACAGTGGGAGTAGTTGGTCTCACTCAGTAAACACCAGCGTTTCAAACCAATTAACGCACTGACTGCGGCAGACGCCTAAAGGCGCTCAATCACAGTGAAAAGTTGGTCTTACTCAGTATACACCAGCGTTCTAACCAAATTAACGCACTGACTGCGGCAGACGGCCCGAAGGCGCTTAATCACAGTGGGAGTAGTTGGTCTCACTAAGTGTAAAGCAGTATTGAAAATATGAATTAACTTGAACTCCTATTCTGCAATAACCAACACCACCATACACGTTATCCTCTTTTCACTTCAATTATATTAATAAATGAAAGTATTATAATTTGTGTAAAATTGTTACCAGACACAGCTATATTTGAAAGAAAAAACATTTAATTTAAATGAAAAGAACAAGTTATTATATATATATACTATACCTTTAACATTTGCTCGCTTTGTGGGTACAGTTACTAACATTTTTCCGGTTTGTAATCTAGTGTTTTTTTTTAACAAGGCATTTAGGTTACTTATAAGTGTTGGCCACTTTAGCGGCAGTTTAAATTTATACTATTACTATTTGCAACATTTTAATGGTGTATTAAAATATATTTAAACAATGGAATTATCAGATTTTTCCCCTTTTTCTAATGAAATATTTTCTAATTCAGTAGTTTATATTTATTATTATTAGAATTTTGTCGTTTTTGTGCAATGGTAGACTTATTACAACTTTCAACTGAGTAATCATCAGTCATTCACATAAACAAAAACAAATAATCCCGTCATTTGATTGGTTTGTGACACGCTTGTATAAATGTCTTGTTACTTTTTTATTGTTCATGATTAGTATGGTTTGTAATGAAAAATTTATCAAATAAACAAGGATAAAGTTAG
>NW_025786133.1:0-18978 GCF_021130785.1 Homalodisca vitripennis | reverse complement strand
TTTTTTTAGTGTGCGTTTATAGATTGAAAAATCTAGAAGAGGGAATTTTCAGATTTATAATTTTCTTAAGAGTTCTTAAGAGGGTTTTTAAAGCACAAAGTATATATTATTACAATTTTCTTATTTTTTTAATATCAATATAATTAAATTTTATGTTCAAAATTCGAGACCGTTTTCCCGTAAATTAATTATAGATTCCGTTTTTGTTGTAAGTAAAATTATTTGCTACGCACAATTTACCAAAAATTTGGAAATAGGTATTATTATTATCTTAGCTATTTGTTTTTATAAGAGATAGAAAAAAATTACATGGGATCACCGAGTATGGCGTTGATCTATTGAAACCCCATTGAACAAAATATTTCGTTTGAAAATTGACTCCTAATCCCTGGAAGGGATTTGTCAAAGGTAAAATCGTTGAGACATTATATTTGAAAATCATTGGCGTAGCACACTATAAACAACTGAATCAACATTGGTAATTTAAATTTATTTCATTAAAACTTAGATTTTTCAAAGGGACGGTAATTAAATGTCAGTAATATAAATCTTGTACTACATACAAATAAACCAATACAAAACGGAGTATCGAAATGACGTAAGGGAAAAGTCCTAATGTATCCGTCCACGAACAAAGTAACCTTCGTTACATTCAGTGGTCGTAGTCTAGAAAACTATGTCGAGGGTGGATTTAAAGCATCCATGAGCGAATTACAAAGAGTTCGGCCTAGGGGGGCTACCTCGCCAAAAACTAGAAGTTTTTAGAACAATTATGTTTGTTTACAAGTGGACAATTCTCAATTTAAAAATTGTTTACTTTATCTCCCCTTAATTTTTCATTAGTCACTCCAACATGTGATTGTAAGCATTTCATTGCCTTGAAAAACATTTAAACTTTTTAAAAAAAAATTTGTAGACCTTGTTGTATCTTAGCAATAGTAGTTAAATAATGGATCTTCTGAGGCTCTGCAAAAATACAAAATCAACAATTAATTTCGGAGTTTTTTTTTCAAATTTGGCATATCTTTTTGTATTAAAATTGTAAACTCAATATAATTGTTTTTGTACCATTATATTTGGTTCCATTGCCATTTTTTTCCCAAACTGTGCCTTAATCAAATTAAATAATAAATTTGTTAGGTTACATTACTATTAGTATAGAAAATTATTTTGGAATAATTTCCATGTACTATAGTATCAGTGTCAGCATTATAATTGCGTACGCCAGACACAGAGACACATGACACATATCAGGCTTGGTCCAAAGTTGCATGTCAACACATTTCATAAGTCTATAGCTTATTTTTTCATTCTCGATTATACCCCAACAAACAGACAGAGAGCTATTTGCTGATGAGATAAGTTAAAACTTGATCGTAATAAAGTAATAATTTGAGGTTTTATTAATGATGTGTCACGTGTTATTGTTTAGGTATTTAAGTCGGTTAGATATTGTCATTGATTGTGTGATATTTTCTGATAATTCATGTTTTGGTTAGGAATTAATTTACTCCTGCGAATTTTTTACTTCAATTAAATTATATAAATTAGTTGTAATTGTATCATAAATCTGTATATTCGTAGCATTTCGTAAGCATCAGTAGGACTAAATTATTTTCATAATCTGTATTATACATAAATATTTTTCTGGTAATATAAGTGTATAATACTCTTCTTACAAAAATATAACGTGTTTAAAATTGGGTAAAACCAAACATATACTCCATATAATGATCTTAAACTGAAATATTGTCAGTTTACCAGTAATATAATATTAATTAGGGAAAAATATTTGTATTTATTAATGATGTCACGTGACTCTATGTTAGGGTATTTTAAATTCAGGTGAGTTGTCAATTGATTTTTGTCATATTCCTATAATTGTGTTTTTGGTTGAATATTTACTCGCAAGTTTTCTTTTTTTTAATCCCAATTAGATTATTACAGCTATTTACATAACTCTTAATTAACCATTATTTTGAGTTGAACGTAATTATTTAAGTTATTTACTACCACTTAAGGGACTCAACATTTATAATATGTTTGCTTTTTTGCCCCCCACTCAATTTAGTTTGAAATTATATTCCCAAGCACAAAAATTAAAATATTTATATCCCGTCGTTTTAAAGGTTATTATTGGGAAAATATGATGAGATTATTGGTACATTTTATTCGTTGTGCAGACCACCTCAACATTTTGTAAAAGTGTCTTGGAGTTATAAAGAAAGTTCCAGATTATTTTAATATAATTAATTCGATATAATTTCTTATTCGATGTTTTTTGCAGATATTGTTTCGGATATAAACGACTTATTAAATTCGGATATAAAATCGACTAAAGACTCATTAATTAGTAAGATAAATAGAAATCAGAACCGTTCCCGAAACTGAGGTCGCTATCAGCCGCATGTACAGGGTTTGTCAGGAATTTTACCGGGATTTATTCGGTACACTGGCATTCGGCTCTGGCCTCTCCACTCTTTCCTCACCGCCTTGACTAGATCGCCCCATTCTTCTACTAGCATGAAGGAGGCTCGTTACTCAGCTAGAGTTTCGACGGCTCAGAAGACGTGAGTCGTGGCCCCTTGTGCCGTCCTGATAGGGTATCCTTTTATGAATGTTCGTCTACGCGAGGGAATCATCATGTAACGGCAGAAACCTTCTTTAGTAAAACAAGAGTTGACACTTTGGCACTCAGGCCTAGGGGACCAGTTTTTTTAGCAATTTACTGGTTTTACCTTTTTTCACTTCCAGGTTAAACCTAACCTCAGGACTTTAGTCATCACCATAATTCTCCTTATCTACTAGATTTTCTTCAAATTACTTTAAACTTTTCCTAAATAAATTACATTTGGTTATGTTTGTATACAAACACCACATCCATTAGGCTGAGCGTTCTAGAGAACAAATACGAATCCACGCAGACGAATTTCTCGAGACCGAATACACACTTGTGAAATCATGACATTTTTGAGAACCTAATTTGTGAATTTAAACCATTCACCAAATCCCATTCTTAATTCCGCGGAATTTTTGGGAGTTGGGTCGGGGACAACCATAAAGTGTGCGGCGAATTGTAAATATTATACAATTTAATTGTACATAAAAGGTGTTAAAGATTTTTTTTTGTAGTAAGGATACCCTTAAAAATAAATAATGAAATATCTTTTATTAATTCCAAATTCTACAGGAATAGACCAATTTAATCCTCATTTTAAACTTTTGCACAATAATAATTACGTATAAAAAAAACTAATAAAATTTTACTTTTTTTATTATTTAACGGATAATGGATGGAAATACAAATATTAACAAAAATAAATAAAACAAATTAAATTATTTGTGATTTTATAAACCGGTTAACGCTTCTTAATACTGAAAAACAATTACCCAAACAGCCCTTTTTCTATAATTATATTAAAACTTACTTAACCTGTAAAGATATGAATCTGACAATTGTCTTTAAAATATTGCTATGTTTCCATGACGTCATTAGTAGGGATTTAATATGGTTTCTGGAACTTTGTTATGCCCAAAGAGGCTCTTAATGCTTCATCTAGAAGTTAGGCGTCAACCTCTTTATGAGTGACTTATTAATACATGCTGTTTGTTTATTAATTTAACAGCATTGTACATAGTAATCTGACATTACGTGATTCTTGAAATTATTTAATAATTTTATTGAGTAGTACAGTTTCAATTAATATTTTTAATTAAACTAAATATTATCTGTTTTATTCTTAACTAATAGAAACAATGGTTCTCTCAGTTACGTTTTATATTTATTTTAAAACGGAATTTATTAAACCTAAATAATTTTATTAAAGCTGTACTTAGTTTCCGAAACTAAATGTTTAACAACTAGAAGATGTGTTAAAAATGAATAAAACAATTGTTTGTAATACTAAAAGAAACAAAAAGGCGAAATTAAACTTAAATACTTAATTGTGTGTGTAGTTTCAGTTTCAGAGCTCTGGTGAGGGTTTCCGTAACTAATTGGTTTAAATCAACAATTACAGACCACATTTCTCCTGAAACCTGTTTAATATAGTTCTTATTTTATTTGGTAAAAAACAATTAAATGATATTATAATGTTAATTTTAATCCTAAGTCAACTAGCATTCGCTTATTCCAAATTATTTCCAATATTGCACTGCTATTAAATGCCTGAGTGATATCTCTCAGACATGTTTTAAGTAACTAAATCTCCAAGTAATTTTTACACTATTTCTCAGGTATGTATGAACGGTTACTATATAGCAGAGACGCTCCACCACCCTTCAGCTTCGAAGAGTCCTGAACAACATCACCTTATTTTATTTGGTAAAAACAATTAAATGATATTATAATGTTAATTTTAATCCTAAGTCAACTAGCATTCGCTTATTCCAAATTATTTCCAATATTGCACTGCTATTAAATGCCTGAGTGATATCTCTCAGACATGTTTAAGTAACTAAATCTTCCAAGTAATTTTTACACTATTTCTCAGGTATGTATGAACGGTTACTATATAGCAGAGACGCTCCACCACCCTTCAGCTTCGAAGAGTCCTGAACAACATCACCGGAGCTGTAGGAAGGAAGCACCACTCCACTTCGGTCCTGATAGACGTAAGCAAAGCCTTCGACAAGGCGTGGCACGAGGGACTGCTCTTCAAGCTGTCATCGTCTCTCATTGCCTGGCAGGATTTTCCGGCTGCTCCGCAGCTATCTCCACCTCCGGACCTTCTCCGTCAGCGTTGCCCGATCCACCTCCACGACCCGCCCAGTGACATCTGGTGTGCCACAGGGATCAGTCCTCGGCCCGATTCCTGTACCTGTGGTACACAAACGACTTTCCGGTCGCTCCGAGAGTGCACCTTTCCCTGTACGCGGACGATGCGCTCCTCACGGCCACTACTGCAACCTGAGAATAACTAGGTTCTACATCCAGCGGCAGCTGCACCTAGTGGAGCCCTGGTTGACCAAGTGGAGGATCAAGGTCAACGTTGACAAATGTGAAGGCATAAACTTCACAAGGACAAGGAGACAAGCGGACGGCCGTCACCTGTCTCTCAACGGCGACGACATACCGTGGGAAGACTTCAGTCAAGTACCTGGGTGATACCCCTGGACTCCAAGCTGACCTTCACACCCCACAAAGAGGATCTGTGGCCAAGCGAGGAAGGGCTTCGGCAGCATCGGCCCCCTTCTCAACTCGGAGCTACCGACCAGGACGAAGGTCCTGCTCTACACGGCTCTGATACGACCAGTGCTCACATATGCGGCCCCCAGCATGGTACCACCTCACCTGCAAGACCACAAGGAGGCAGTTACTCGCTGTCCAGAGCGTGTGTCCTCCGGCGGGCCACTGTGTCGCCCTGGTTCGTGAGGAACACCGTAGTCAGGGCTTCGTCCAACGTCCCTACCATCAGGAGCTTCGTAGAAGGCCTGACATCGAGTCCTTGAGGAAGCTGCAGAGTCCTCACCGTGGGATCACATCCGTGAGCTTCGCGCCAAGGAGGTCCCCCAACTGCGTCCTTCCCATGGATGACTGATGACATCGACTACAACTTCGACTTGCACCACGACACTTCACCCCACTGACAGGTAGCGAAAGCTACTAGGGCTTTGAACCCTCGTGACACAAGGCAAAAGCCTAACCGGCAGAGGCCTTGAAAGATGTGGGGGATCCACCCCCCACAGTCACAGCGACTTGCACTTGGACTCTGTGGTAATCCAAAATATATACAAATTACAAAACGATTCTCCCTGTATTCGATGGGTACAGAGCGGATTATAAACAGCTTAAGACGTAAGTTTTGCAGTTTTAGAAGAAGGTTTTGACAACCTCAGTAAACCTAGACACAAAAACTCAACCAAATAACAACAGTTATTTGAATGTTGTTTACTTAGTAATAATGTTCTCACTACATTGATCTGTTCAGGTGTTCTGTCACTTAAACTAGGATGTATAAACTGCTTTGTTAGTGAGGAGATCGAGGATCTGTGGTTCCTAATAAAATAATAAAAGTAACTCATCTGTAAGTTCTGGTCCTGGTCCTTTCCATAATGCGTCCTGGTGGAGTTTCCCGGACGGGCTTGAAAAAGAAAAATTTTTATTATAAACTGAGTATTCGAAAAATTACTAAACAAAACCTGTATCTTGTTGTTTCTATGGATATACATATTTTTTATATATTGTACTGGTGGGTATGTTTCAGCTGTTTTACTTATTTTCTTTTAATCTTGACTTGTGTAGGCACATCTTTTCTTACGTCACGTCTATTACTGAAATTAAAATAAACTTCTGTTATTTGATTATATTGCTATATTATTCTATAGTTAAAAAGATATCAATAAACATATTTATAACACACTTGTTTCTAATTGCTACCCAGAGACGAGTTTTACATGGCATTCTAAAATACTGACATATCTACAAAACGTACATAGGTTTTACAACTTATCTGATCAATTAGTCTGCAATACAGTGTAATTTTACATTATTCCAAAAATTATTCCTAATGTTACGAATGTATAACTAATAACATTTGTGAACGAAACAGGATTTCCCCGGATATTTGATTTTGCTTAGTGATACATATCTTCAAACACTACGTTTGAAGATATGTAATCTGATCTCTTCTTCTGGTAAATGGACTAAACTAATGCATGTATTCAATCTATATAAACAAATACCTGAGCGTTGTGACACACATAAGTCTGGAACAACAAGAGCCATGTTGTGTGTCTATTTCAGGAACCCTTATTCTAATACATGCACTTAAACTAAACAGTAATTATTCAAACTGAACTACCAAAGTCATAAAATAATAAGTTTTATAAAAATCAATACGGAATATTCTAATGTTTATTCATAGAGAGTATATTACATTTCTGAAGATTATAGTTTCATGGTAAACTATAATCTTTTGTCATCACCCTTTAATGGATAAACTATAATCAAAAATAACACCCTTTATATCAACATAGTAACTAATATATTAACTTTATGTCTATACGGAATTTTATTGCGTTAATAATATGTCCATCCTAAAACAATTGTATGCTACCAGACGTGCAGGCTAAGTATTTTAAATTTTCCCTTTTATGGAATATGTAAATGAATGCCAAATTGTTTACTGGAAAAGGCCTTGTAGATAATATTGTCGCCAAATCCTTACCAAGTATGGGTTAACTAATTTTTAAAGTTACATGCTTGTAAGACGAAAACATTGTATGGGACTTCTACAAACCCACGTCTTTGGATTTAGAAACACTTCTGGCTAAAACTGTTTATATTTTTATATCAAATTTGAATTTGCCAAAAAGCCGCATTTAAGAAAATACACAAATATACGTAAGTACGTTAAGAAGCCTTTAGTCACTTCTTTCAAGCATTTCTTTAAACACTTCTATTTCCGACATTTTTAATTAACTTAAGATCTTTTCAAAAACCTGATTTCCAGAAGTGTCTTAACATTCAATAGATTTGGTGATATTAATTTAGCCCCTCGAGTGGTGGGCGGATTTTTGATAAAAATTTTTTTAAATTAACTGGACTCAAGCGACTCATGAGAAGAAGCTTATAATATCTAAACTTTAAATAAAAAGCATGATATCATTTTTGAGGTATGTACAATAAGACTACTGATATTTTAAACACAAGTCAGCTATCTTATTTCTTAACTGAATTATAGCGAAGTCTATATTTAGAGAGTTAAATTATTGCCATGACTTTAAATTACCCATGAAACCTCACCAAACAATTCTACGTGACACTTGGTGGAGCCTTGGTGTGCAAGTTTGTACTAGACCTGTGAAATTAACGATTTGGAACGATCTAGTTTTATTTAAGTTGTTTCAATCATACGCATTCTAAAGTTTTACGTTTGAAGTCAATTTTCCAATTAAAATTTAATATTTATTACTTTCCTAGCCTCCTTAATATCTTGCAATATATTTATGAAAAGTTAACAAGCATAAATTATACCTTATGGGAAAAAATATTATGACACTGATCGTAAAATTCGGAATAGTATCATAGTAGCTAACTATCATCTATCACGTAGCAATAACATTAATTCATGTTTTACTTATCAAGATTATAACGGGCATATTCCATTTTATGTGTTAATCCTTCCGAAATAGGTTGAGAACGAAGAATTAATAACACATTCTTTAGGGACGTAATAGAGACTTGAATCATAATTATAAGATTTTTCATACTACCTTGGTTTTGGTGAAAAAGCTCTCACTGGAAGATTAAAAATTACCGGGGTTAAAATGTTTAAACGAATATCAAAGAGATAAAAATTCCGAGTCCGACGGCACTTAATGTAATCTAGCAATTGAATCGATTGTTTAGGAAGCAAAAAATTATGAACATTTGTGAATACTGTAGTAAAAATAATTATCTGGACTAAAGTAATCTTTATTTATTTATTTATTTTATTTACATGCAACAATACAGGTTACACACCCAATTACATTGTGCATGTTTAAATCAAGATGACATGCAATAATATCCACACAATCAAATATAATCCAGTCCAGTCCACTGTTCCACCAAAATAGTTTCCCATTAAATAAGAGTAATTAAGCCCTAATAGATAAATAACAGATACCATATTATGTAGATATAAACAACGTAACTATAATGGAATAATTATAAACCAAAATAAAACCAAATAAATAAATAATCATAAATATTAAACAAAGTCACAAGATAAGCCTCATAAATACAAAAAGAATTCTTTAATTGGAAGCATATTGTAGAAATTTCTTTCATGAATAAAACAAACCATTACTCTTTCTTTCCTGTCAAACTTGTGTGAGTCAATATGTTGTTTCTCAAATGTTCCGGTCAATTCAGCTGTCATCCGGCTGCTTGCTGCTAGACAAGTGAGGGAAATCTGCGCTTTCCTCTCGAAAATCCCACAGGTCTTCCTGGATCTTTTCATCGACCCGGGCTTACCATTATGAACTCATATTTTTACTACAACTGGTATAATTAAGAAACTGATTTGTTGCTACACTAAGGAGGTTTTGTCTATCTAATATGTTCATTGTTATTGTAGATTATGTTTATTGAATCTGTTGCATTTTGGTTATATGTTATGTTAAACACACTCTATTAACTTAAACGATAAGTTACCACTTCCTCCCAAATTCGATTCCCCATTATTGCACAAAAATACTTCTCTTTCTTCACATCTGTTACGTTCTTAAACACCAACAGATGGACTCTAAAGATGCATTTGCGCAAGATGTATGGTCGCGAGTTACCGGCACCATCGACAAGGGCATTTACAATGCGAACACTTGCGATTCGCTGGTTCCACTCTGAGTGCAATCAAAATGGTCAGCTTCTGATTACATAAAAAAACCGGTTTTTTTTTAAAATGGGCCCAATGACGAAAATCTAAATATGGCTGTGCAAATCGTACTGATTGTTGGATGCGACCTATTTCCTATTTCGTCGCAACTAAAAACTCGACCCCAAGTTATTAGAGGCGATTATTTGAGTATAAGATGGAGATTTCTCTAGCCACTAAAGCTGATCTTACTTCATATCCTACCAACGACAATCACTTATTTTGCGACAGGAGATTAGCAGCTTGACTGAACAAATCTTCCTCTCACTCCTCTCTGTAATCTCTAAAATCTTATAATCTCTATCTTACTTATCCTTCAAATCTCTTCCAAGTCAGAAACCAAATGAAGTTAACTAAACTGGAGTGCTGAAATCCAAAATCATTGAATTTCTGATATTGAGCTTCAAATATTAACTGAAGCCAACATGTTCGTCCTCCACCAATGATGACATTTATTTCTGTAAATTTGTCGATCGCAGACACAGCCAGACAGTCGAACGTCATTTTGCACAAACCACTCCCTGGAGAGCTCAACAGTTAACTCAATACCAAATCGTGAAAAGGACTTTACGATCAGGACCTGTTAAACAAGGATCTTTGGCCTCATTAGATTTTCCAGGTCCAGAACTTCACGTTTTTTTCCGTCTTGGAAAAAAACTGCAAATAAGACTCTGTCCCATTCAAAGTGCCCATCTTAACCAATGTCCCGATATAACAAGCTAAAACGGTAGTTTCAAAAGGATATTTCTCAAGGAATCATCACTGGGGAAAATTCTGATGCCTCTCTCTCATGAAGTCACAGCAAGTCATGGACAGGACTCCCTCACGAGGCGTAAATATTCTCCAGGACCTTCGTAGATTCCCTACAGAATGTCTTCGCACTGACAACGGCGAAAAAGGGCCTCGCTCACTATAAAAATATCTTAATGGCACTCCTAAAAATAATTCAGTCTCTCCAAAAAAAAAAAAAAATAAAAATAAAAAAGTGGTAATTTTCCCAACGGCACAGATAAAACCATACACATTTATTATTCCAAAATTTAAATGGACTCTTTCTGATTCCAAACTAGATTAAACTAAGGCAATCACTAATTTTCTGCACATTTTCAGGGACAATCATAGTTCTAAACTGGAGGAAACTCTACATGACTGATCCGAGACACTAACCTTATATACCAAGCATCTCCAAACGGCGAACTTAGCATTCAGTAACTATGAAACTCTATTACCCGGAAGGAACAGGAACCCTCCCTTCCTTCCATGCAACAAAATGGAGCGGTGGTAAGATTGTTTTTGATTGCAGTATCCAAGCGTTCTACAAATCTTCTGAAACATTTTTCCAATTCCAACGAAAACAGGACGTCCCTCTTATTTGTGTCGTTAAAACCCTGAACAATTGTCAGGAAAAGGCTCTAATTTGAGGAGGTCTATTATTCACACCCCAGCCAGCCTGCTGACTCGCTTACATGGATTATCTCATAGGCTCAGTGGAAGGAAGATTCGTGGTCACTCAATCACACTTTCGCGCTCAATAATCCATCTGATCGGAGATTTTCAAACCCTTCCTGGTAAACCAATTATGGTCAAACGGATGAGAGTGGTGATTCTGGAATCTCCTCTTTACTTTCCTTCTAGTTCAAAGAAGGTCCACTTCGAGACGGTTGATCCTCTTTGTTGCTGAGGACTATTTTCATCACCCGTCCCTAAGTATTGGGTGAGCTGGATTCTTTCCAGATAATAAAGAGAAATATACATTCCTTTCCATCAGACCTGATTTGAGGGAGAAAATGCAAACTTTTCAAGGCAGTTTATCAGCCGAACTTCAAAGAATGAACAATCAATGTTCATGGGACTATAGTTGAACGCATGTTAGACGCTTTCCTTTGCCTGGCTTTTTGTAAGACCTATCGGCGAATTGGCGGTAGTAAGGAATTTCTTCCTCTGAAGAAAAAACAGCCAGTCTTTCCTTTCCCGTATGGTTTTTCCAAGACAACTTGTGCCCAACACCTTAACACAATCTTTAAAAAAGATTCTTCCACAAAAACAATTCAAGTTGACCTTCGGATGTAGACGATTTACCATCCGATTCACAGCTCGTTGAGAAAGTCTGATTACTAACAAACAGAGCATGGTTTTATGTCTGAACCGTTCTCTCCGTTTCTAATCTAGGCCGTCTTATCAGGCCTCATCATTATGGGGACGCCATCCCATTCGGAGGAGAGAACTCAGATCGGATGCCGTTAAATTTGGATTTTGCCAAGGCCTTTCGATCGAAGTTCGACCATGTCCTGAACTCATCCCGCAAGTTGTTGTGAGTATGGGATCTGTGGAGCTTCAAATCATCCGGGAAGCTATCTACATGTGTTGAGAAAAAACTTCAGAGTTTTCGCTTCCCATTCCGCTCTTAATCCAAGGAGTTCATTGCTAACCTTCTCGGCGTACCTCAGGGTTCACACCTAGGGGCCCCACTTTGTTTCAATTATCTACATAAAAGAACTGATCTGTAACCAACTACTCTTCGTCCGATGATTTGAAACTGTATGCGAAAGTGACTACCACAAATCAAGATGCTATTAATCTCTAGGAAGAATTTGAAAACCGGGTTAGAGGAGTGGTGCCCTGGAAAATATAGCATGGCTCTCAACCTCGATAAGTGGTTGTCTGTATCACTTTCTCCCACCAAACTGTCTCTCCAATAAAATTTGACTATTCTCTGAGCGGCATATAACACTATTCAAGAGTTACTACCAGTAAAAGATCTTTGGAGCGTGAGTAGCCCATTTACATCTGTACACTCATAACCTCAGGGATGCACATGGTTTCCGGTCGGCTTGCAGCCAGGGCAAGTGCCGCAAATCTCCGGCCCTGATTACACAGAATTTTCTACAGCATTTACACTGATATAATCTCTTTCAAGACTACCTACTACTGGTACCTTGGTTGCGGCCCCATATCTGGAGTAACTACTATGTGGGTGAACTTTTGGTCGCCACATCAGAAATATGTTGATTGAGGATTCTGGAGAGAGGAGGTCCAGAGGGCGGTTTCCCTCTAAGGCTGCGTGGGGTCTAAGGTTGGGCTATGGACTACCTAGATATGTGTTTCGCGTTTAGCAGTTCTCTTCGTCATCATTCTATCTCTTCTTTTCCTGTTCTCCTTTTCTTTCTTCCTTTTCCTTTCTTCTTTTTTTTTGTGATGCTTTCCTTCTCCTCTAACACGCGAAGTTGGCATCCACCCATCTCACAACCTACCCGCCTCTTCGGAACAAGGCGCTTTCTACCATGATGTCACAATATTCTTTCCTGTTTTCCGCCTCGTTAAACTCTACTGTGGACTGTTTTCTGAGCTAACTGGAGGAGGAATTTTGCTTCCGGGTTCCTGCTGGTACTAGGATTCCCAATATCCCTATTTGGCCTAGATCCCTCTTGTTTCCTTAAATCATACTTGGCCAACTCTAACGATTGCGAAGAATTCAGCTTCGTGGAAACCTTCTTCCTTACCAACAGTGGAACTTTCTTCGCCTTCCTAATTCCTAACCTTGTCAAACGTAAGGAATTTCCAGGACATTTATTCAACCTACCAAACACACTGAAAACCTCATAATCACAAACCAAAACAAACACACACAACAACACACAACACACACACACGCGACCGACACTGACGCAACTGCGCACGCCACAACACCACACACACTGCACGGCAAACACCGCGCACATACACCACACATTTGTGAAAAATCTATAGCCTAAAATTTATTTATTCAATTGTAAATCGTTAATAATTATATTATTTTTGTATTTGTAATTTTGCATTATTTAATCTGTTATTGTATGTACTTGTTTACTGTGTAATTAATATATTTAATTACCTGTTATCGCCAAGTTTATCTTTAAGAACTATTGTTTTATTTTTGTTATTAAAACTCTCTCATATGTTAACTTGTTGTTTACAATTAATACTGTTATGTTACTGTTTATATTTTCATTATTCTCTATGTTAATTTGGTTCTTTTTTGTTTCTTTATTTTTTTTTTTTTTCCGTTAAAAAAATAAATAAAATTAAATAAATAAATATGTAACCTATTAGAAAGGTAAGAAGAAAAATAAATGTTACCAACTTAGCAAGAGAAACCCTAAATTAGTGGCCATTTTAAACTTAAAATTAAACTGTGATTGAATCTTAACTCTATCAAACGCCTTAGTTAAAATCTGGTAAATATTACATCTACCCTGAGAGTTATTTACCATTTGAAATAAAGACATATTCCGTAAAATTTAACAAAATTTGTTAAACAATTGATTATCTGTAGCTTGAAAACCCATGCTGCCTATCTGACAATCAATTGGTGTCATAAAATTTACAATTTTTTTTTACAAATAATAATCTTAAATATTTTTTGCAGGAGTTGTTAACAATTGTAACCTGGGGGCGGATAAACTCTGTACATAAAGTCTTTAGAATTTCCCACTTTTTAAAAATTAGGTGTTACAACTTCGAGTCCAATTTTAAACAAATCAGGGTGAAAACAACAATTAATTAAACAAATGTTATAAATTAATTTAAATTATTTTATGAGGGGTAATTGCAATCAATTAAATCTTCTTTTGAGAGGGTGTAGTATAAAATAAAAGGATAATAAAACTGCTTATAAGTGCACAGATTGTAGAATTTGACCGAGTTTCAAAAACTATTATGCTTTACAAAAAATTTTAAGAATAGTAGTCTATAAACCCCTAGATCGAGGAAAAAAGACGTATTATTAAATTGGTTTTTTATGAATATATCAATACGTTTTCGAATTAATACAACTATTAAGGTGTTTCTTTTACTTCCTGGAAACAATGAGTGATAATTTTGCTGTACTCACTCTACTAGAACGCCAGTGTTGGGTAGACGGTTTTATACGAGCTTGGTCCAGTACTCAGAATTATACTATATATATGTTTTTGAATTAAAACAAATTTGGCCCATTTATTTACCCATTTTTATTGAAGTTAATATACTTAAAAAAAACGAAACAAAGCATAGTCGTGATGTCGAGGTGACCAAATCTATTGAATAATTTGTCGGATATCTTCAAGAAATGTCTGATGGTACCCTTTGGATGTATTTTATTCAGGAATTTTCAGTTTCCATAGATTTGAACTAGATTCCAATAACTTGGGAATAACTTTAAAAAAAACTATCTTGCACCATACAAGACATCGGTTTTCGTTTTATTTTCCGTCCTTTCCTGGAAATTCGCTGTGAACACTTCTTTTGGCTAGCTGTAGCTCGCTAACTAAGCGTTATACAACCGACACATGTTTATATGAAATTTTTCCCATGTTTTTATTTTTTTTGAAAGGAATAATAAACCACCCTGAGAAGTTTTGTCAGTTTAACTCGTGGGACAAACCCTGTATATTGGCACCTGGACCAGTGTTTATATTTCTGTGGACAAGATGTCTCGATAACATAACTGGGATGTAACTACGTATTTTGTGTGGGACATAAAAGCAGAAGGAATACGTTTCTTTTAAACATCTACAAACCAGTGATAAAAAATTATGTAAATAAAATAAAAAATTAACTCACTGTTACCACGACGGTCCCTGGGAACCTAATCTCTGAGCCTCACATCGTCGATATTCCTTATTCGGTGGTTCTCAACGAGGTGCTTGCGATTAGAATTATTTTTTAATATAATATCTGAGCATATTCAGGAACATTTGATAAATACCACTCCCGAAATTATTCTTTTTTCCGATGTTTCCATGGGACTACAAGTAATTTTAGATAGTGTACTTAGAATGTGTGGGAACATAATTAAGCTTGGATTGTTTTAATAAATGTAGTCCATATTTTTATTATAGGCAAGTGACGTTCTTTCAGTTAATTATGGAACTAACTACATGAATTCTTTCTATCTTATTTCCTTTTTCCTAGCTATAGGGAGAGCGTATACGAGTATAACCAAACAGCCTTAAATTTCGGTAAAAATTTTATGGAAACCTTTCCTGCCAAAAATGAAATTTAATTATCTGAGCCCAAAAACTAGCTTAGCATCCGGGTCGTAATAAAAAGAAACCTGGAATGAAGTAAAAACTATTAAAACAAATCAGGTTTATCAGCGAATTATTTTTTTGTTTTCATTAAAAAAATTTAAAATCTTTGGTCCATCCAGCCAACGTTATGGAAAGGACGATAAATTTGCCACTTTCCAGGCCGGAGAGTATTTTGTTACCGTATATTGTAAAACATTCTAGATTATATATTCTTTTGAAGTGTGACCTTCGAAACTTTTAATTCTTAAATTATTCTTTGAAAAGACTAAACTCGTACCAGTGTACATATTGTAGTACATACAAAACTGGTACTTATTTGTATGTTTTACTCTAAACCTTTGTCATTGCACGTTCTCAGCGTGCTATAGTCTGACAGGCAATAAGGGTTTGTATCAATTAATCAGTACTATACAGTCCTGTAAACAACAAAAAGTGCACTATGTTGTCGATTGGGACACTTCTATCACGTTACTTCTCGATCATTTATTAACTCACTTATATCCCCAAATATGGGCTTTTTTTAATCCGACAATTTAGAAAATTTTCTCTTGGCCAAGTTTTATTTCAACAAAAATATCTTTGAAGTGGATGTGCGTATTTAAATATTTGCCAATAAGCAATGCTTTATAACTACGTAGTTTAGTTACCTTACATTTATTTTTAAAAAATGTCATCTAAATTATAATAATATCCAATAAGATTTCCAAACGCTAAATTTATTTTGTCCTTTCATTATCACACTGTTTTATTCAAATGATTATGTATTATATTTACCTCTTAAAACATTACAGCTAAGACATCACTTACTGCTGTAGAAGTTTGGATAGATATTTTAAATAACTTTATCGTTTAAAATACTAGCTACTCCGTCATTTCTTGGAAACTGAGGAAATAACCTTGGAAAATATATTAATAAAAACGGTTTTTTGTAACTTGGAAAGCTGATATGACATTACTCTGATTAAGGGATAAGAAAAATTTGTTTTCTGGAATGTCACTTTTAGCCAGGTTAAAACTCGCATACGAAGAATATTGGATAAAATATGCTTTATTTATGAACATATTATTATATCTACTATTGCCTATTCGTTATGACATTAGTCAGTATAATGCAGTATCAGACATATAATGGTTTATTAATATCGCAACTAGTAGCAACCTTAACATTTAATACGCTTGGTGAAGAAAATCATTGATCAAGGTATTATTTTCTCAATTTAATTTCCAAAATAAAACGCCACAAATATCTGCGAGACACATTATACACCTATCTATATTCTGAACAGTTGGTGATCTTACGTTTACACGTTGCAGTCCTAAGTAAACTTTAATGTAACTTTTCTACCTTACAAATTTTATTTTGGGACTTGTGCTAATCCTCATTCCTCTAAGATTCATCTGTGGACACTTGGATCTGTGTAGTCCGTACTAGTGTAGTCGAGAAGTGGAGGTTTAAAAGCCAGCTTAACTTTATAGAAGGCAATATTAACCTAAATACGAGTTGGGTTTAAAAAGATCTTTTTCGCCATCCGTCTCGCTATGTGTTAGGAAGAATCCTTCAAGGTCCTGAATGGCTGCAAATTAATTGTTCCCCTGCTTGTTCGGTTTAATCATCTGACCTAGCTCTGGTGAGCTCCTATTGTTGTCAGCCCTAATGCGAGAAAGAATCCAAGGCTCGCGGCTATAACTTCTGTGGTGTTCATGGGAATAATCCCCAGCACCATCCATTTCACAACATGAGCATTTTAATTGCCCATTACCTCGGTCTATATACCACACTGGATGAGTGTATAGGCTTTTGGCATTAGACTTAAAATTCTTCTACTTATTCAACAGTTTAGTACTAGCAACGAAATAATGTATTGGGAATTACCATACGAAAATACTATACTGTTACTATAGGAAAACAGCTTGCACGAACAAGCACTGGAACTCAGGCCCTTGAGTTGATAAGCTGAGACAGAATTACTCAGCTACGGTAGCAGGTGTCTACTAGACACATTCTGGTAATTCTTCCTGCAGCTTGTGCCCACTAGATATAAAAGTGCACATTTTGCATTAATATACTCTAATTAATCCTGCTATATTGCATAATTGTTGCTGTATTGCAAAATTCTTGTCGTGAAACGGAAAATTATAATTTAGTTTAAGCGAATAGTTTTAAGGATCGGAACATTTTTACAGTACGCATTTGTAACTGTCACATTTTTTATTGCCTGATTTTTGTTTCGTGTACTATATGGAAGTTCACCTAACAAAATAAATGAAACTACAATTTTTTTCTAAACTATTTAAAAGTATATAAATTATTACATAATTTTAAACACAATTTAGTTGGTCTATTTTAGTATTAGTCAGTCATTATAAACTACTTTCAACTTTTTTTTAGTATTTATGCTACTACTGAATAAAGGGAAGAGATTTATGAGATATAGCTAAGAAAATTGTTTTCGTAAACAATTCTATGATACAGACAGAATTACTCAGCTACGGTAGCAGGTGTCTACCAGACACATTCTGGTAGTTCTTCCTGCAGCTTGTGCCTGAATTTAACTATTCAGATTAACAATTCATAAGATTATTGAATAGCTTAAAAAATATTAAGCCTATTCAGCATGCACGCTTTAGGTGGATGGGAAATTAAAAACAGCCAAAACCCAAATGTAACAGAATTCAGAATAATGTACCATACCTTTTACGAGGAACGTACAGTTTGATTTATTGTGCATATTAATCATCTTTGTGCAAGGTATAAAAGTAGTAAAAAGATCCAAATCATAAATTTATTTTTAATATTAATTAAGTTAATATTTTTATATTTTGTAGACGTTTATAATCAATAACATATTCACTGGAAAAGTTATTTGTGCTATGGTAAATTGTCAAGAAAACTAGGATATAAACTACGTACTTTAGATGTCAAGAGATAGTGAGAGCAGAAACTACGATATACAAACAATAAAAATAACTCACTGTAGTTTCTGGTCCAGGTCCTCTCTCTGAGCCTCACATCATGTTCCTTGTTCGGTGGTTTTCCGAGGTGCTGCGATTAAGTGAATTTTGATTATATTATTGAGAAATTCAGAATATTTAAATACCCTGAACTTTTCTTTCAATGTATCCATGGATATAAGTAATTTAGATGTGTACATCTGTAAGCGGCATATCAGCTGGGTTATTTCAAGGAAAATGTCCATATTTTATCTACGCAAGTGACGTTCTTGTTATAATCGTTGACGTACCATAAGATGCGTTTGTATTCATTTTCTGCTCTAGGACTAAAGCATTTACGAGTATAAGCAAACAGCATTTAGTTTTGTAAAATTGACGACATCTAACCCTCCGAATATGAAATTGGATCGTCGGCCAAAACTTGAATTGGTGCGGGATATAATACTTTATTATTAAAACATTTAACATCAATTAATTTATAACAGTCAGACACGTAAGTGATAGTAATATCAACGTAAGACAACGATATGGAAAGACTAAATTAGCCATTTTCTGCCAGTATTTGCTACCGATATTGTCTAAACTTTCCAGTTTTTATATTTATGAAAGAATGA
>NW_025786132.1:0-17857 GCF_021130785.1 Homalodisca vitripennis | reverse complement strand
AGAAAAAGATTTGTCATCAATCTAAAGGGTGAGGCAGAAAGGAATGGATGTTTTTAGAACAGATAATATTCTGATCTGGGTAGTGGGAGTGGGGCGACTGAAGTGGCCATGTGTTCGGTAGAACATACCATTTTGTTTAGTCATTGTTTAGGTCGTCATCATGGAGTCGTTGGAGTGTGCAACACCGTGTGTTTACTTACGACAGTTTTGTTCGTAATAATGAGAGTATTGTTGCAGTTCAGCGCGAGTTTCGTCGTCATTTCAATCTTGCGAGAAATAACAGTGTACCCACCCGTAACACCATTTTACGTTGGGTTCAATCATTTCGTTTCAGTAGGAACAGTGATAAAATAAACGACCGCCAGGGGGCTCATCGCACTGTACGCACTCCAGAAAATGTGGAAAGAGTTCGGCAAGCCATACTCCGTAGTCCTGGTCGATCTGTTAGGAGACATTCTTCTGAACTGAACATCAGTAATCGGTCAGTAAAGCGTAATTTTACATAACGATCTAGGATTTCATCCCTACAAAATTGCCATGGTTCAACAATTGAATCCTGGCGATTATGTAAAGCGGCTAAATTTTGCTCGAGAAATGAAGGCCATACTTGACCAAAATGAAAACATCATTTTGTTTACGACAGATGAAGCACATTTTCATTTGAATGGTACCGTTAATCAGCAGAACTTTCGTTTATTTGGTCCAGATGAAAATCCAAAATTAATGCATGAGACACCATTACACAGTCCCAAGGTGACAGTTTGGTGTGCTGTGAGCAGTACAGTTTGTTATTGGTCCCATACTTTTTTGAAGACGACAACGGGACCACTGTAACTGGTAACCTCGGAACGTTATAGACAGATGTTCACTGAATTCTTCCTACTTGAACTAAGAAGAAAACATATTCCTATCCGGCAAGTATGGTTTCAGCAGGAATGGGGCAACAGCTCACACAGCAAGAAATTCAATGGAAGCAATTCGGGCTGTTTTTCGTGGTCGCATCATTTCTCGGTTTGGTGACATTGATTGGCCTCCTCGTTCCCCAGACCTCTCCATGTGCGACTACTTCTTGTGGGGTTTCATCAAGTCACGTGTTTACCAGCATAAACCACGTACACTTCAAGAACTAAAGGAAGCAATTCGTGTGGAAGTCGAACAAATTGGCAGGGCAATGTTAGAAAGAGTAGAAGCCAACTTCCGAGAGCGCCTTGTAAAGTGCATCGCTGAAAAACGGCCGTTCACCTGTCAGATGTTGTTTTCAAACATTAATTTTCTAAAATGGTAAGATTATGTGAAATATTATTCTGTAAATAAATGTTTTTTTTATGCACAGGTAACGACATATTGCTTTTTTTGAAAACCGTTCATCCTTTCTGCCTCACCCTTTATAGTCCACTTCTCTCAACGAGAATTTAATCAATTGAATATAATTTTTGTATTTTGTATACATTGTTCTAAACATTGTGCTGACATCGTGCTACACAAGGTTAGGTGGACAACAGCAAATAACACATCTTCTATTTTTTTCATATTAAATTTCTTTGATATCGTCCATGATATTTCTCAATGTATTTTATATAGTAATAAACAAAACAAAAGTACTATTAGCTTATTATTTTTTCCTAAATGCTGTCGCTAGACTAGAGATGATTTTAGTTTAAGATATCATCAGCTGGAATGTTTTTTATGGGAGTTACTATTTACATGAGTTACTTCGTTATTATTTATAAAATAGTTTTGAATTTCCTTAAGAGTTTTATTTCAGAATTTTAGCTTTTTATTAAATTATAATACAAGGTCAGAAATAGGTAAAAATACCTACAAGGACTCTTTTATAGACCCTATAAAAATCACCTGTTAAAGTACTTGTTTGACTTTGCCAGATTTTTAGGGCTTTTTAGCAGCAAAAAAAAACAAAACAACACATTTTTCATTCCTGCATTTTTTTCGTACAAAGTACATGTGCAAGTTTTTTATCTTGTAATTTTTTATTGTTATTTGAGAGAGTTTATTAAAAAGTACTATGCTTTTAAAATGTGAAAAAAGTTAACATATAAGCTTTTAAAACTTTTCACAAACATAGAAAGTAATTGTAATTATAATTTTCTTATTTTTTAGCTTTTGCTGAAAAAAATATATAATATGTTACAATATGTTAATTTACTTTCAACATATGCTTGAAAAACTCCTAAAAATGTGTAGCACTACAAGTAAATATAGTTGGCACTTAAAGAGTTAAACCTTCATCATATCCTTACATTAATAGTGGTGACCAACCTGAAGTGATGGTGTAACAATTTACACAATGACAAGAGAAACAGGAATCGCAAGATAAGTGTGGTTGTAAAATAATGAGATTCAGAGAAATCTCATAAGTTTATTTGTCACAGAATTGTTTTCCTTCTCTTTTTTTATCCTCTCATATTTAATTAAAACCCTAAGGATCTGTACTTATTTATTTTTGAAAGGTTCAAATTAATAATAAACTATTCTAGGACTTCTCTAAAATATTCACAGTGCCATATTTGAATCCGTTTTGGTTTGTAGTTGTCCTTGGATTAACCAACAATAATTAAGTTACCTCTCTGTCATTAATACCTTTATCACTCCAGATAATCAACAGTTGACTGCATTAAGAGTTTATTATTAAAGAAGTTTAGTAATAAAAGTGTTACTCTTCCACAGAATTTTATTTCAAAAGCGTTTTTGCCAAATAGGGTCCCATCAGTCATTGCAGAAAATGCATTTAAGAATTGTTTGGACTACTAAAGGCTCAGAAATTGTATTTGAATTTTTTATTTATTATACTGTTAAGTTTGTGTCTTTATTGATCAATGTATTAACTCGATATATTCTTAACCAAAAAACTTCTTACATCTTGTTTCAATACATAATTTTAAAGGCAGGTTTTTTTAAGTAAACTATGAAGTAACATCAAACTCAGTGCTTTATACGCTCTTTAAGGTTAACAGTAGAGATATTATATTATGACAAAGCATTTTAAGGTTTAAAATTTTCAACCAGCATCTTTCTTTTTGTTCCAGAAAGATTTGTAAACAACTGACACAAGACTACTGAACTACAGACATCTTTTGTTAGTAAGCGTGGTTAGTTATTAGAAGAAGTGACAGTTAGTTGTCTAAAAAATGTATTACTAAAAAACGATTTTTTTAAATCTATTAAATTACACTGTAATAATAGATTTCATAGTAAAACTAATCCCAGACACAGATAGCCATTATTTTTATTCAAATAGGATTTATTATACCTAAAGTTAATTATTTCCCTAAATTGCGGGAAAATAAAGGTCAGTTTAATCCTACATACTGGTAAACTGCTAGGAACTAGTTTTAAAATATTTTCTCAAGGGCAAGCAATTGATTTTCCAGTTTTTTCTAGGTGTAATCTGTTTTAAATTTAAGTTTGCTATATTACTCTAGTCAGAGTGTTTTACAAGTCAATTTTATTTGTAATTTACTGACTAACAACTGTGTAAAAGTACAACAGTAAATATACAACATTACAACAAACATTGAATTGCTGATACTCCTTGTTCAATTCAAGAAAACATACAAATGGGGGATTTAAGGAATACATTTATTTGTTGAGTTAAATCATTAAAAAAAGGAATTCATATCTCAACCAGAACATGTTTCTTATTTACAAAACCCATTACACATACCTTCACAAACATTGTTTACATTATGAAGTAATTGCTACTTTCTGCCCTCTGTGAAGTAATTCAGGAACATAGTTTTCATACTTCAACAATATTTGCTGTGTTTTTTATATTTAATTTATCTGTAATCATTTTATGAAATATATTATTTCAAAACTGACTGTCAGATACTGGACAAAATATTTAGAATTTCATTAACTTTTTTGCTCATCTTATCTTGTACTAAAATACATAAAATGTATTAAAATTTTATATTTTTTACAAAATGTAATGAATAAAAAGTAATGTAAAGCTAATAATTAAATGATGCATTGAAAATATTTGTAAATGTTTGAATATAAATATGTATTTTTGTTTTAAAAATTAATATAAAATTTTTACTTTTTGTAATTTTGTTTCAAAGTGGAAATGGTTTATAATTGCTGTGCAAAATATCCTACATTTACACATTTGGTACAAAATCCAATTTCAAAAAATGCTACTTGTATTTTTTTTGTTAAGACTTCCCCTTTATAAATTATGTCCCATGTTTATTAAATAATGCAAACAAAGTACACAGCATGTTTATTTGAAAAGCCTGACTTACAAAATACATGTAAAGAAAATATTGTTTATTTTCTATGCTAGGCAGACTGACTTAGGAAATTTCCTAGAAATATATATCAGTAATAGGATTTTGAATCTTCTGAGTTGTAATGAAATTTCAAATTACACTTAACACTGCATTGTGGATTCAATTGCAATGTAAGTGTACACTAAATAATATAAATGAAAAATAAGTGATTATGATCAGTCCAAGTTTAGAAAACAACTGCAGCTAGTGACGTAACAACCCTGTAGCTAGTGATGTATCAGTTTCCATACTTGGTTCCCAGCTCACTGGTTCTTTGAAAAAAAAAAATTGGAACTAAGGATAAATAACTAGAATCCTAATGTAAATCTATTAATCTTTCATTTAGTTCCTCCATGACAACTAATGACCTTACAAATTAACTGTTTGGAGAACATGCGAAAATTATATTGCCAGGCAAAATTAATGTAGCAAAATTAATTGAGGCAATTTTCATTATTTTACTAATGTTATTGTACCTTTGGTTTTTAATGCTGATCGTCTTAGTTCCTGAGTCAACACACTGAAAGTTGTACATGATAATTTGATTAACTTTGTTCCAATAACATCTTCTTTCATTTAATACCTAGTTTATGTATGTTACAACATTTGTACTGTTGTACTAACAATAGATAAGTACTTTCAAAAGATTCAAGATACAAGATGTCTTTATTAGTCACTAAGCAACATTACAAGTTACAATAGACATCGGTCAAAGCTATTAGGCAGTAATAAGCAAAAAAAAAAAATAATTTTAGCATTAAAGACTTCTTTTAACACGTTCACCCCATCAGGTACACGCGATCTGTCACAATCTTTCGTAAAGCGTGTTCATGGGGTACACGTTGTTATGCAATGTATTGTGTTTTAATTATTTGCCTGCCTTGGTTTGTTAAATTTAAGCCCGCGCTGAAATAAATACCTCAGACTCTCGTGTACCCCATTGGGCGCACGATTGCTTAATGTTTTTTGTACCCCAAGGGGTACAAAAGAAAATTGGAAAAAACATAGTGAAATAATTTTGTTGTGCAAATGTGTGAAGCCTATACATACTTTTCTCGTTATACTTAGATATTTAATGTAAAAACCCGACTGAAAAATTCAACAGCAAATAAAAAAGTCCAGAAAAAATGTCATTAAATTTATTTATACATTAGTTTATTTATAATATTGACCTAATTTGACCGTCACTTGGGTAGAAACAGATATTGAAATATTTTAAAATACACACTTTTTCTAAAAGTATGAATTTTCATTTCCTAATTCCATAAGTGTTTAAAGGAATAAGATTTTGAACCAAGAACTGGGAACCAACTTATGAAGAAAAACAGAAACTGACTCATCACTTACACTAACTACATTAAACGTTATATAATATTTTGTAATATTCCATTCATATTTGGCGTTATTTCTATTTTTGGAGTACATGAGAATTTGGGAGAAAAATTTACTTATTTAAAAAAATCTTTGATTGCAAATCAAAACTATTAGCAAAAAACATATTTTATGCACCATATTAACTGTTTTGATGTTTATCATAATGATAATCAGATATAAAACAATACAAAGAATCTTCAAATCTTGTCAGAAATGCTGATAATTTTATACAATAAAATTCTAGTAACAGTAATTTCTCACTTCTTACACAATTAGAGATGAGTAAATTAATAAATGTTTTTTTACAAAGCCAAAGCATTAATTTGCTTTTTTTTATCAAAGTACTTGAGACTAGTGTTATATTTGATTAGTGCCTAGGCCAACAACATGTTGAACTGAAAATTTTGGATAATATTTTTAAGACCACATATGTTTGATACCTATATGTTCATAATAAAAATAGTCTTCCTTTACTTAGACTTAAGTTTGCTAATATGGATAAATAAAATAAAATTTAATAACAAATTTTTGTTTTTACTTCTAGATAGATTAACCAATAAAAAGAGAAAGATTGTTATAAAATACCCCACAAATTGAAATATTTATTAAATTCTTAATAAAGCTGATAGAAAAAAATAGTTTTTTTCTACAGCAACACCTTAAAGAATTTGATTTCATGTTTTCTTTGTAAAACATTTAAATAAAATATTTTGGAAATAAAATACAAAAACATTGGAAATAAGTTTTTAAATGATTATTTTATGAACTACTTATAGGAAATACATATAAATTTTACCCTTTGAATTTTTGAAGATTGTAAATTAATACAAAAACTAGTGGTAATAAACTGCCACCTAAGAGAGTTGAGTACTAATCACTTATTTTGCTACTATTTTATAAAAGTAAATATATTAATGATCGTTTAAGGCAAAATACATATAACCAAAATAAATATAACCCAGTATGCGTATTATAAGATAATTGCAATGTACAAAATGATGACGTACCTTCTTCTAATGCGTCGTCTCCATCTGACATAAGTTCGTCGTCCGAGCAGATGTTCAGCACGTTCACCAACATCTCCGTCACTGCAATAAGTCATTACGCAATCATATCAAATGCCCAACTAACTAAAAGAACACACTGTTACTAAACAGAGTACCTGTCTCAAAATCTGTTATTTCTAAATTTTTATGACATATGAGGCATGTCCTTTAAGTAAGTATAGTATTCATATATAAAAAAAAATAAAGTAACTTTTTGTTACAATATTTATTTTTACATGAAAGCTCACACTATTTCTACTTTCTTCATAATTGCCATCAATATTAAGGCTCTTATCATAACTAATGGAATCTTTTATATAACGTCTTCATAGAAGTATGAGTGAGGCCTAATGCTACAGTGACTGCAACGTTATCATTTTGATGCTATTATCATGTTTGCGGCACTGACCATGTAGGTCTATGATGAGTCTGCTATGAATAAAACAAGGGTTTTCAAATGGTATAAACGTTTAAAAATGTAAAAGAATTCTTCTTCTTCTGTTTCTAACGGAGATACTCATTGCTTGCCATGCCTTAAGTCACAAGGGCGTTTTTCACACCCTGGAAGTATACAATGAGTTCAGACAGACTTTGGTATCTACAGTTCCACAAACCGCCTAAAACACCAATCAGATCCTCCTGGGGAAAACAATACTAAACCTAATAACATCATCTTATCGTTTGAACATTTTTTCTCTTCCAGACCTGCCAAAAGACTCAGACACTGTGGTATTCCACTCACTCCTTTCAAGTGAACTATGTTCATCTGGCTTTGTCTCAAATATACAATATTAAACCCAAAAACATCATCTTATTATTTGAACACTGTTCTCTTCCAAACCTGCCAATAGAGTCAGACACAGAGGTATTCCACTCACTCCTTTGTAGTGAACTAAGCCCATCTGGCTTTGTCTCAACAATACAATAGAAAACTCAATAAAATAATCTTCTTGTTCGAACGAACACTGTTCTCTTTCAAACCTGTCAATAGACTCAGACACAGAGGTATTCCACTCACTCCTTTCAAGTGAACTATGCCCATCTGGCTTTGTCTCAACAATACAACATTATACTCAATAACATCATCTTCTTGTTTGAACACAGTTCTCTTCCAGACCTGCCAATAGACTCAGACATTGAGGTGTCAACTTACTCCTTTAAAGTGAACTATGCTCATCTGGCTTTGTCTCAACAATACAATATTATCAATCAATCAATCAATCAATAATACTTTAATCATAATCATAAAGAACAGAATAAGCGTCAAGTTACAGTAAGAAAGACAGGTAGAAATAGAAATCAGAATAAGATGGTTTACAAAGTGTTTCTTCCGGTATTTTGTAGTCAATGCTGAGGAGTCCCTCCAGCATGTGTCATGAACTCGTCCATTGTGTAAATTGATTTATTGATTAGCCACTCTCGAAGTTGTCTTCTCATTGTAGCTGAATCTTGAGTCTTCAACTCGTCAGGTAGAACATTAAATACTTTTGCCCCTGCATATGAAGGCTTTTTTTCAAACAAGGCAGTCCGGTGGGGTTGAAGGATGAAATCGTCGGCATGGCGAGTTTGTCGCCCATGTATGTCTTTGTTTTTTGGTAACTTGAGTCTGCAGGCAAGTAAAACAACTTCTAAAATATACAGGGATGTCACAGTTAAAATATTAAAGTTCTTAAAGACTTCACGACAGCTGTCAAGGGGTTGAAGGCTAGCCATTGTTCTAAGGGCTCTTTTTTGAAGGACCAAAATCCTATTTAAATTACTGCATGAACTGTTTCCCCATAAGACTATGCCATATCTGATCTTTGATTCAAAGAGTGCAAAATAAGTGATCCTTGTTGCCTCAAATGTACTTGTAGCTTTCACTCTTTTTATGGCAAAAATAGCCGAGCTAAGTTGGTGGCACATCTCGTCAATGTGGTGGCTCCAAGACAGTTTTTCATCTAGAGTGACACCAAGGTGTTTAGTTGATAAGACACGTTCCAACCCTGGAGTTTCGCAAACTGCATCGTCATGTCTTCCTAAAATTAACTGTTTTGTTTTGCACTCGTTGAAAACTAGATCATTGTTCAGACAGTACTGTTGAGCCATATTAACAGATATGAAGGTGCTTATTTCAAGTTGCTCTATTAATTTGTTGCTAGATACAAGAACTGTGTCATCAGCATATATGACAGGATAACTAAAGTGGTTTATATGGGATGGAAGATCTGATATAAATAAAAGAAACAGTACTGGGCCCATTACAGATCCTTGGGGCACTCCTCTGGTTATGGGTAGAGGGGGAGATATTCCAGTTTCTGTTTTTCCATTTAGAGTATGCTTGATGGATACTATTTGTTTTCGTCCTGTTAAGTAGCTGCCAAACCAATTCAAAACAGAGTGCTTTATGCCCAATGAGCTCAACTTGCTTAAAAGTAGGCCATGATCTAAACAATCAAAAGCTTTACTGAGATCAAGAAAGGTGCTGGTGACTGTGTTGCCTGCGTTAATACTGTCAATTATGTGTTCGATTAGGTCTGTCAATGCTGTAATGGTTGATTTCCCCGCTAGAAAGCCGTGTTGTCTGTCAGGAATTAAGTGGTTTGTGTTAAGATGATCCATTAATCTGCTCAAAATTATTTTCTCCCAAAACCTTTGAAACTGTTGGAACTAAAGAAATTGGCCTGTAGTTTTGAATCTCATATTTGCTTCCTTGTTTGTGTAGAGGAAACACCTTTGAGAGTTTTAATTTAGAAGGAAATACCCCTTGGCTCATTGATTTATTGATAACATCGGAAAGAGGATGGCAGAGTTCCAGTCTGCAAGATTTTAGGAGATTAGCTGAAACTTCATTTATTCCAGAAGACGTAGAAGATTTCAATTTGTTAATTGTGTTAAGTAACTCTTCGTCAACATTTGCAGGTTGAAAGGATGAAACAGTGTTAGCTGTAAGGTCAGGTAGGCTATTAAGTGTTGTCCTTTGTTGGTAACTGTTATTTTTCTTTAAAGTTTTCTCTGCTATTGTAGCGAAATATTCATTGAAAATATTTGCCACCTCACCAATGTCGGAGACTGTTTCCAAGCCAGTGTTAATCTGCCATTCCTCCTCCTGAAGGTGATTCTTTCAAAGGTCTTACTTTATTTATTGTTTCCCAGGTTGCTTTGCTTTTATTAGAGGCTTGGTTAATATGTGCTTCATTTGTTTGTTTTTTTACTTCTTTCAACTTAAGGTCATATGTCTTCTTCTTTGCTGAGGCCCTTTCTTTGTCTTCTTGGCTGTTGGTTGACAAATAACGATCCTGAGCTTTCAGGAATTGTTTCCTTAGCAGGTCAATATCAGGATTCAGTAGTTCAAGACTATTCTGTCGACTAGGCTTGACTCTTGTTTTGGTCACAGGACAGGCAATGTCCATAGCCGACGTTAAAATGGAAAGGAAGTTGCAATAGGCTTCTTCTGCACTGCTAGACTCATATACCTTTTTCCCAGCTCTGGATAGATAGAAATCCCTTGAGGCATGTAAGGTTATTATTATTAAAAAACCTTTTTGTCAATGATGTTACTTTCAGCTGTTTTCGAAGGTATGTCCACAGACGTAAATTGCCCTGTATGGTCTGAAAGTCCTGTGTGCACAACATCAACAGAAATAGAGTTAAAATTGAAGTTTGTACAAACCATGTCAATAGAAGTTGAAGAGGTGTGAGTAATTCTGGTAGGTGGGAGATCCTAGTCGAATCATGTCAAAAGGAGCAAGAGTTTCATCAAATAGTATTTTTTTCTCTTTTTGTCTTATCTAACATGTCAAAGTTAAAATACCCAACCAGGCAAATCCCGCTGTTCTCCAGTGGAATTCTTTCCAGAAGATCGGAAAGGATTAAAAGTGCCTGGCTGAGAGATGCTTTAGGTGGACGGTAAGCACCAAGAATATACAAATGCCGTTTCCTGGTTATCTGGAGTTTCACAGCAGCGACTTCACATGTTAGTTCAATACTTAGGTTCTCTAAGTTGAGACTTTTGACTTCTTAACCAATCATGTTATTTCTGTAGATAGCAATTCCTCTTTTTATATGGTGTTCTCTATTGAAAGAAGTTATTAGAGAATAATTTGGAATTTTTCCAATTTTAATTGTTTCACAGTTTAGTCCGTGTTCACTCATTACTAAAAATGCCCGGGTTAGAAGTATGTAAAAAATGAGCAAGCCGATCAATTTTATTGCCAAGTCTGTCAATATTTTGGTGAAAAATTGACAGTTTTCTTGATTTTTGAGCCTTTGTATTAGTTACAACTTGGGGTGGTGGGATGTCTAGTTTGTACCATAGTTATAATTTATTTATGCTGAATCGCGGTAGGAAGTAGGCTCTTGTTAACTAGACGCGGTGCGTGGACATTGTTTGTTCAGTTAGACCGGTCAATCAGCTGATCGAGCTACGGTGATACGTTCCAACCCGGCTCGCTGTAGAGAGAGAAGGGGTCAGTCGAGTCTTGGAGTTTCCACGAGAAGGTGTACCGGTCGAAGCTGAAGTTTTTTTCTCTAACCCTATAGTTGGGATTTAGAGTAATTATTTATCGCGTGTAAATTCAATTTCAAGTATTTTAATTTTCTTTAGTGCGTTTTATTTTCCGTTCTGCCTCCGTAATCTTCAAAGTAGTAAGTCCTGTACCAGCGTATAGTTAATATCTTTTATTTTTATAATACTGTAATTAAAATTTCTAAAGTTTCCCATCTTTCAGAGTCTGAAAATTTAATTCAATTTTTTGAAGTATTGTGAATTAAATTTTGGTCATAAAGTAAATATCAAGTTTTGTGTTATATTAATTTTGAGTATTTTGAGAAGAGAACTTTTTATTTTGTTTTGTTAATTTAAACCATTTTTGGAGAAGTATGCATTTTTAGTTTAATTTTAATTTTAATACCTTTTGATCAGACTCTTAATTAGATTTGTTCGATTGAGTGACATTTTGAAGAAAATTGAATCAAAAGTTTGTAAACTTTGTTAACTTTTTGGTGAACTTAAATTTCGGAATAAATCAAGTATTTCCGAAAAGTTGTTTTAATTTATAAAGTATTAGCTCCACATAAATTCAATATATGTACTATAAAAACGGTACATAATTTGCGCAAATCTGCTATTTCTTTTTTGAGCATAAACTTGTACAACAGGTTACTTACAGGAAAGAACTTGTAAACTGGTATAAACTTGTATAATTCATGAAAGTGTGTGTAACTTGTATAAGACTTGTGTAAGACTTGTATAAACTTGAAAAGTGTGTATAAACCTGCATAATTTTGTGTAGTGAGTAAGACTTAGGACTTAGAATAATATTGTGAGTTTAGAATATTTTATTTATTTTTAAGAAAATTATTTTAAAATAAAATGGAGCTAGCGCATGTGGATCTGTTGCTCAAAAAGGAATTAATATTTGAAATAAATTTTAGGGACGGAAATGCTTCTGAAAATACGACATTGTTAGAATCTTAGAAAAATGTGAAGGTCCACTTTGAAATTTAATATTAGGGACAGGGCTTGTAATCTGAAAGGGGTTTATAAAATAATTATGGTTATGAAAGGTTCAAGAACAATGAGGGCAGGAGATAGGAATATTGTCGAGAGCTTCCTGTGTAAATTTTGAAAAAGGTCCGGATGTAATCAAGCTGGAATAACTCGGCCCCTTGTAAAAGTATTTGTTTGTAAGAGTCCGTATCGTAAAGTTTTATTACAAGTGAACCTGATAAGTGAAAGCGAAGTGAACCTGATAAGTGAAAAGTAAGTGAGCCCGATAAGTGATAGCATTTATGACTTGATAGTAAAGATAGGTTGTTTTTCTTAAAGGTGCATATTTCTAAATTTAAATTTAAATTTGAAATGTGAAATTTGAAAACTCAATAAACATTAGCCCCCGCGCAAAGGTCAGTATGTTTTATTTTCAGGACAATTATATTGTTGAAAAGGAATTGAAGATGGGTCTAAAAACAATAAAATGGCAATATAATTTATTTTTAAATTAACTTCAAGAATTGATTATATATTTTATGTATTAATTTGGCCCAAAACACAAAACAAGTTAAGTATGAGAGTCCAGTAGTTTATTATAATAGTAAAAATAAATAATGGAATATAAAAGGGGGTGATGTGACGACGTTTTTTATTTCAGCAATTGTATGGCTAAGATGAGAAGTCATAATATAAAATGCCAGTGTAAGTGTGTGATAGGAGTGTTGTTGTAAACCATGTAATTTTCAGGGACAATGAATGGCATTAATTGTGTATGAAATTAATACACAGAGGTATTGTGATATATCATGAGATATATTTCTTCCCTGTTCCTTCAAATGTAGAAGGACAGGGTAATTTTGGTAATGTTGTGGTGTTGTTGTCCCCTGTTCCTTCCAATAGGGAAGGACAGGGTAATATTTTTGGTATACAATGAGTTGTATTGATAGTGATATTTCTTCCCTGTTCCTTCAAATGTCGAAGGACAGGGTAATATTGTTTTTTTTTTTTTTATCACTATATGAGGTTTATTGTGTGTAAACAATTGATTATTGTGCCATTTTGATCCCTGTAAATGGAGTGTATTGTAATTAACAACATATGGTGATGGTTTACATTCGTGACACTGGCGCAGGCGTACGATTAAGAACACCGTGAAAGACTGACAGCCATACAATTATACGGAGGGAATATTATTGTAAAAAGGAATGTCCTCCAAGAGCTCAATGCCTCGCGGGCTGAAATTGTTGTTAGATTGGAGGAGCAGGTAGCAGTGCTATTAGTGAACAGAGCCAGCCAACCACAAGATCTACGAGGCCGCCGCACTGCACCGACCGCCAGGTCATTGGGGGAGCTGTGCATCGACTCCACATCAACCACATCCCTCGGCAATGGCGATAGCGATGGCTACCTCCGGACTGATACTGGACGTCGGGCTATCCTACCACACCACCCCTCGGACTACGCATCACGGCCTCCACGTAGTGATAAGTACCAAGATTGTTATTTAAAAGTGTGCATGTGGAGGGATATTATTGTACTTAATCCGGGATGAGTGTTTTAAAGGTTTAGGTTCCTACCGTGATTTCAGCTTCGGGCTAGGGAAAGATATGTACCATAGTTCTAATTTATTTATGCTGAATCGCGGTAGGAAGTAGGCTCTTGTTAACTAGACGCGGTGCGTGGACATTGTTTGTTCAGTTAGACCGGTCAATCAGCTGATCGAGCTACGGTGATACGTTCCAACCCGGCTCGCTGTAGAGAGAGAAGGGGTCAGTCGAGTCTTAGAGTTTCCACGAGAAGGGTTTGTTACCGGTCGAAGCTGAAGTTTTTTCTCTAACCCTATAGTTGGGATTTAGAGTAATTATTTATCGCGTGTAAATTCAATTTCAAGTATTTAATTTTCTTTAGTGCGTTTTATTTTCCGTTCTGCCTCCGTAATCTTCAAAGTAGTAAGTCCTGTACCAGCGTATAGTTTAATATCTTTTATTTTTATAATACTGTAATTAAAATTTCTAAAGTTTCCCATCTTTCAGAGTCTGAAAATTTAATTCAATTTTTTGAAGTATTGTGAATTAAATTTTCGTCATAAAGTAAATATCAAGTTTTGTGTTATATTAATTTTGAGTATTTTGAGAAGAGAACTTTTTATTTTGTTTTGTTAATTTAAACCATTTTTGGAGAAGTATGCATTTTTAGTTTAATTTTAATTTTAATACCTTTTGATCAGACTCTTAATTAGATTTGTTTCGATTGAGTGACATTTTGAAGAAAATTGAATCAAAAGTTTGTAAACTTTGTTAACTTTTTGGTGAACTTAAATTTCGGAATAAATCAAGTATTTCCGAAAAGTTGTTTTAATTTATAAAGTATTAGCTCCACATAAATTCAATATATGTACTATAAAAACGGTAACAAGTTCATTTCCTTCATTTTGGCCTTTGTTAGCTCTCCAAATTCTAAAAAATTATCTTTTGAACTCTCTGTAACAGAACATTTATTATCACGGCTAAAACTGTAAGTAGATTTGGAGCTGTTTTTGAGGGCTTCTTCAATGTTTCTATTAAAAAATTCTTCGAAGGATTCCTTGTCAACCAATTTTTTAGCAGTGATAGGGGGTCCTTTATAAACTTTTAAAGGGCTGGCTATTGGCTCTTTAAGTGGAATAACGACTTCATCCAAAGTAACTGCAGGACTGCTTTTTCAACAATACAATATTAAATCCAATAACATTATCTTCATGTTTCAACACTGTTCTCTTCCAAACCTGACCATAAACTCACTCTGTGGTATTCCACTCACTCCTTGCACTTGGCTCTGTCATGCTGACACCAATTTACGTCTGACAGTGGGTTATAAGTATGATAAAGTTAAAACACAAAACTTATGAAAAACGTACCATTTTTTATTTTTAAACCCTTTAGACACCTTACCATTTTAACCACCATCAATAAAATGGATGTTCCTAAGAAATTAGGGAAACATACATCAATTTCATATACAACTAGGTTGTGTGCTTATATAATGTAAATTGGCTCTTTACTTTCTTTAACATATTAACATATCGAGAACTATTCAACATGGTACTATCTTTATATTTAATTTTAAGCTAAACATTATTTTTAATTCTTTTGAATAATTACATTACTAGACAACTATTAGAATTGGATCAAAACTTTCTGTATCATTTAATTTTATCCTAATGCTGTAGTGTTTGATATATGCTAACACAAAACTAACAAGCCAAACTTCGTTAGATTGTTGGTAAAAAAAGTATTAATTGCACATTACCTTTCTCTCCAACAAACGGCAGTGACCAGGTGAAGACATCCATGAAGTTGGGCAGCCAATACGGGTGAGGAGAGCAGTTGAACTGTCGGATGTTCATCACGTTGTTCTCGTACTTCAGCACTGCAGCCTGAAGCAATTATTCTATTCTATATTTACCATACGAAACATCCCGAGTATTAAAACAATGAGATACAACTCGTAAAACCTAAACACCAGCTAGAAGTTTGTTAACTATTGTGTGGGTAAATGAATAAAATACAGTCCAATCTTGATAATCTGACATTTGCCATTCCGACACGTTTCGGTTAGTCCAACACGCTCGAAAAAAGGCTATCGGCAGTCTGTACTGGCCGCTCAGGCCACTGTAGTACTATACAAGTGTACAGAATCTTTAAGTGAGAAGAAGCAAAAAACTGTTTTTGAGTTTTTTTTAGTGTAAAGATGGTATTTTAAGAGTTTTCACTTATGTATTATGTATGCACAGTTTGTTCATTCTACTATAACTAGGTACGTACAATAAAAAAAGTTTGTTTCTTACAGTAAAGTGTTTGTTTATTTTCACGTTTCTTATTGATTATAGGTTATTTATGCATTGTGTAAATGGCACCCTTGGTAATCCGGACTCCTTGAAAATCCGACAGAGTGCTGGTCCCATATCTGTCGGATTATCAAGATTGGACTATAGTTGTAAAGTTTTCCATTGTCTATATTTTTTTTAAACTTTTCTACGTTGAACTTCCTTGCATTATGATGGATGGATATAACTCAGAATGTATTTGGTTCTAAGGTATGGTCTCATACTATGTGGGGTAATTGCAGTAGGATAAATGAAAATTTACCTGCTCAAAAAAATGTATAAGAATTATTTCAGGTCAAATCCTTTAGACAACTGTAGGCACCTTTTCTTCATGGCTAAGGAAATACCTACGGTAATAAATGTGTACATTTTCGATTTGGTAGTGTACATTATGAAAAAACCAGATAAATTAAACTTCAGATCCAATATTCATAACTACAATACCAGGAATCGAAATAATTTGGAAATTGAATTTAACCGTCTTAGTAAACCCATGAACAGTCACATAGTAATTTCATTAAAAGTTTTCAATAAATAAATACCAATGGTTTATAAATATCCTGACTCAATTTTCAGAAAGAAGCTTTATAGCTAGTTACTTGTTAATTCTTTTTACAGCCTTCAGGAGATTTTTGGAGTTAGTCAAATAAAATTGCTTTTTGAGAATTATTTACTCTTTGATGTTGCTTATCTAAACTCTTTACAGTTGATTTTTTCTTGTTATTTTAAATTAGTCTATAACCTCTTGTTATTATTTATTTGTTATTATTGTTTAATTTATTTATAAATATATTATTAATTGTAGAATTTTAGTTTTGTTGATTAATTCAATTGTTTTAAATCTTTTAATTGCCATTTAATTAAAGTAACTTATTTTTAACTAAATTGTTGGCATTATTTTAACTCTTTTTTACACCTTAACATACAAAAAGTTATCAATTTATAAAAAAATTTGAATTTTAAATGTAATAGTTTATCTGTAATTTATAGTACCTATATCTATATTTATAAGTATATCTAGACTTGGTGATGTGCTGCATTACTGACGTTATTACTTTAAAAACAATAAATTTATTGATTGATTGATATTTAGAGAACAGAAATAAACCGTACAAACCTTGTTGTTATAGACATCTAGATAGTTTGGAGCTGAGAAGATTGTGATGAGGGAAGGAAAGCCTGTCGTCTGACTTTTTCCTATACATTCGGTACCTGCAAAAAAGATTTACTTTCTTACACAACATGTACGTTTTTAACAAAAATTCAATAGGCAAATTATTGCAACCTCACAAAATTTCCAATAAGTATTGTTAATATTTTTCGGTTGCTTCATTATGTTAATGAACCTAGCTATATTATTACACAGTAAATACTTTATTTTAAAATTATAAGGAAGAAAACTTACTTAAAGCTCTCAGAGAAAGAAACAAATGTTAACTAATAAACACGGCAAAGTAAAAGGTTAGGATTACCAAGCATTTGAAAGTCTTTATTCTGGTTGGTTATTCCCTTGTTCAAAGAGCGTTGAAATTGGAATTTTTCCTCTCCTGTTCACTTGACTGAGTAATCCTAACTTGTTTAATTTTGTCAGAGAAAGAATACACATCTGTATTCATTTAAATGTTATACATAAAATATTCTTTGACCACCACTAAGAAATAGGTACCTATGATATGCTGAAAAGTATTGCAACTATCAATGTAACATATTTTTTGTGTTCAACTTACAAAACCAATATACATAAATTAATATCTAAAGAGTAACATTATGCTCCTATAAGCAATTTAATATTTACCTATCCAAGATA
>NW_025786131.1:0-19653 GCF_021130785.1 Homalodisca vitripennis | reverse complement strand
TGGGAACGTTTGTGTTGGGGTAAATCCAGGTTGTTTCGGTGTCTAGTGTGATAAGAATGAATATTACTACGCGTATCTAGTTTGTCAAGATTACTTCCTACACACATAATGCACTCTAAAATGTATTGATCTATATTGTTGGGATTTCTAAAAAGTGGAAAATTTTTCTTTTACCGAGATTCTCTCTTCTAAATTTAGAATTGTTCTTAGTGCTTTTTTTTGAAGTATCAAAATTGTGTCTAGATTTTTTTTTAGATGTTCCACCATAAATGGCCAACCCGTAAGCTAAATGAGAATGCACGTGTGCATAGTAGATTGACTTTAATGTCTCAGTGCTACACAGTAAAGACATGCGTCTCAAGATGTAGAGCCCTGAAGAAAATGTTGCTCGCAAAATATTTTATGTGACCATCCCAAGCTATGATTATTGTCCCACATTAAGTCCTAAGAATTTGATACTATTAATTTTATCAATTTTAGTTTGGTCAACCTGAAATTTGGTATGATTCTAAAATATCTTTACTTTGTACAGTGGAAAATATCATTTGATTTAGTCTTGCAGCCATTTTAAAAATAGACTATTTCTTTGAAAATAAGTTTGAATGGTTTTTTAATTGTTCTTTACAGGCTATTTCCAGATTTTCAAAAGTTTTTAGCAGTCACAATTAAGTTAGAATCATCAGCATATAAGATCAAATTACTTTTTGTACCATTAAAGGTGTTTTAAGATTGAGGGCATTCCTTATGAATGTAGCATAAAAACAGCATTGGTCCCAAAAATAGAACCCTGAGGTACTCCCATGCTTGATTTTTATAGTGTGCTAGATTTATGTTTTAACTACTCGAGTTTATTTTGATTTGACGTAATACTCAACATACTGGGATCTGTCCGATAGGTATGATCTAAACCAGGTTTAGAGAAAGGTTTTGATAAACCCCCTGACATTAAAGTTTTGTCAAGAAGGACTTGGTGAGAAATACTGTCAAACGCTTTTGACAGGTCCATGAAAACCCATATGGACTTGTCCCCCTTGTCCTATAGAATCTATTAAATTTTTTCCGTAAATTCTAGCCAGAGCCTGAAGTAATGGATTTACCTTTAACGAATCCATGCTGCTGCCTATCAAATAATTCATTGTTTTTTTAGATGATCTCATAATCGACTGTACATAACTCGCACATAAAATTTATTGACAAAGAAGGTAAAACCGATACCGGACGATAATTATTCAGTGAAATTTTTCTTCTCCTTCCCTTCTTAAAAATTGGTATTACTCTAGACACTTTTAAAACTTCAGGGAAATTTCCAGTTATAAGCGACGAGTTAATTAAATGAAACTAAAGGCTTCAACAAGGACTTACCAACATACTTAATTAGTTTCAGCGGAACTTCGTCATGGCCCCGACGATGATTTATTTTTTTTTAATGATGAAATAAATCTATCTAATTCCTGTTTTCATCTACCGGATTACACCGAAAATGGTTTTGTATAAGATTTTGACATCTAGAACGATTTTGCACCTGAATGACTTGCGGACTGTGGTTCCTTAGCTGTATTTTGGATTAAAGCCTCCTATTAACATATATGAAATAGTTATAGAAACAATTTGAGAATGCTTAAAGGGTCCTGATATTATTACATCATTATCATTTTTTATACAATTTTATAGAACCCGTTAGGACATTCAGAACTTTTTCCAATCTCTTTATTTATAATTTTGCCATGTATTTTCTTACTGATATTATCTGAGTTTCTAATTTGTCTGTCATAAAAGGTTTTTTTTTGCATTAACTAGCTTAGGTTTGTAATCTTTGGGTTTCAATTTACCAATATTTCATGAAATCTTCACTAAACCACTACGTTTAGCTTGTTTTTGGATAAGCTCAACAAATATCCTTCTGTTCCCGCATAATCAATTTTGTCACTAATCCAGCTGCATTTACTTCTTACCAAGATAGTTTTTTACTTTTTTGTTTAGGAAAATTAAAGTTAAAGTTTGTGATTGGAAAAATACTGTTAAATACCTCAAAACTTTTTTATCTACATCAGCTAAATACATGTGATCAACCAATTTTCATTGGACAAGACAATTTCTTAAAAACACTCATTTTTATTTTTCGAAAAGTCCCTAAACTCTACATATTCAAATCTTTTTTTTTCAAGACCATTCCCAACTGGTAGATTGAGTTCAAAAATTTGTCCCATCATCGATCTGACAGTGCAGTTACAATACCAGTTCACCTGTTTTAGAGACTTATCAAAATTTGTAACAATATTATCTATAGCAGTTACACACAGATGAATTTGAAGTAACTCTTGTTGGAAAATCTACTAAGTAATAAAAAATTATGCCTTTTTAAGAATATTTCTTAAATTTTTGAATTTCAGATGAAGTGTTTTAGAACATTGAGATTAAATACTAGCTCCGGCTATTACACTGTTTTTTACATACCTTAAGAGACCAGCTAAAGGTATCAAATAATTTTGTCTAACCTATTTAAAAATTCCGAGAGTTTGTAACTGTGGCTTCCTGTAAATGCCCCCATAGAACAAAAGATAGTTTAATTATATTATATTTAACCACACAACCTTCAAAAAGTTTATCTTCTTTCAACTCTTACAATCTTTTCAAGTCTAAGAGCCTTTGAATTTATACTCCTCTCCGACAGGATGACCCACGCCACCCCACAGCCCCCCGCCTCCAGTGGTGGTGGTACGACTGTACTCAGATGTAATAGAAAAGCTTTCCCAGATAAAATGTATTGTAATTCATTCGGTTTCATATTGGTGCTCGGTCAATACAATAATAATTGCGGTTTAATTATATCTAAAATGATATCTAATGATTCTTATTCGCGATTCGAGGTGCTGAATGTTTTGGTGAAAAATTGAAAGAATATTTGTAGATTTATGCTCAGATTTACTTTTTAATGAAACATTTTGAAAGTCTAAATTGGACTTCTTTGAGCTATCAGTGGGGAGTTTAAATCCAGAGTTCGGTGTGGTGTAAAGTTACAATAACTGCCAGAAGGGCTGTTGGGTGATGAGGCTGCAATGAGGTTAGTGGTCAGCGTCAGAGCTGTGGATGGTGTTAATGATTCAGGAGACTCAGGGCTTACAGTATTACAGGTTGACGTCAGCAAGGGTGAACCTGAGGTTGGGTTGAGATTTCCTGTGTTAGGGGTTGTAGAAAGGTTTATGGATCGGACATTCATGGGTGAGGATATGAGGATACATTGTAAAAACATTAATCAGCACTTCTCAGCGTCTTCAGAAAATTCCGGGTGAAGGATAGACCGTTTCTCAGAAAAATCTGCTTGAAGCATTGGTTGTAGGAGGATACTACGGTAGATGGTTGGCTTTTGAGTTACTTTCTCCTGAAACTCTGTTAGTCTCTGAATCAAAATGGGTTGGTTGAATGAAGGTCTCTTACGCACCCCGATTGGCGAACAAATCAGAAGTTTTAAGTCTCTGTTTTTTGAAATCCTCAGCCAGCTGCGAAAAAAGCCACTGTTCGTAATTCTCTTGAACTGTAGGTTTTCCATAATAGTTGGATTTTGTCACAAGACTGTAAAACTACAGCTCCATTTTCATATCTTCTGAACAGGTCAAATTCCTTTGTCCAGCATATTCCGGAGTCAACTAGGCTTGCCGAAACTTACGCCTGAAAAGCACTGCAAACTTCCCGCCCGACATGTGGCCCTGTGGTGACTGAACGTTCCTGCAGAGAAATTAGTGTGATGCAACAACGGCCGCTGTTCGGTCCATCTTCACACTGGTCAAATGGGTTGTCAAAACAATGTCAGCTTCAAACAATATTAATTCGTGCTTGAAAATGTCAGTGTTAATAGGAACATTGTTTAGAGGTTCTTTTCTAATTTTGTTTGTTTTCTTCTCTCGGTCTAGGAGATTTGCAATCAAATGAACAATGCGCGTTTTTCCTCGGTTATTGAAGTGTAGACCATGGTTAGTATAGAGGTGACGTGGTAAGAGATGTAGTGGGAGAAGGTCTACAAATTCACTATCTTCTGTGATCCTCTCAAGTTCAGAATTTATTCTTGCAATTTTTATGTCGAGTTCTGGCATATCATGTCTCATTGGAAGGGACGCCAGAATAAGGTTAGTATGTTTTGTGTTCCTCACCAAACCATGAACGGCATCTGTGATTTTCATCACCTCTGTTGATTGAACACTGTTTGTTCCGCCTATAACAAGGAGCCGGTCATTCTTCCCCAGATCCCTGCTAAGGTCTCTTACTTCCTCGATTACATGGTCTAAATTGGCTCCTGGTCGTTTATAAGGCAGAGACATTGAATTCAGTGTGTTTCTCAATCCTAAGGCTAAGATTTTTGCCATGGCTATCCCCTCAAAATTATCAATTTAGGCTTAGACTCAGTATTAGATGGGTATGGTGAAGATCTGATTACTGTTTTTCCATGAGTTTTCTTGTGATTTAATTTGCGTAGGAGGAAAACAGTGAGAACATTTTTGATTGTACATATTTTTAGCATTAAGTTCCGCTTCCAAATTCTTATATTCATTTTGAAGCAATTCAATGGCAAGAGTTAAGGTTTTTATTTTCTGTTTTGTACTTGTTAAGTTCCTGTTTTAGTATCAGAGTTTGAAAATCTTCTGTATTTGGTTTTTCAATCTTAAGATTACCATTTTTAGATTCGTTTCAAACTCTGTATTAAGGCTTTTTTCATCCATCAATGATTTCTCCAATGAAATGCATTTTTCAGTGAGTGAGCTTAGCTGGTAATTTAAATCTAGGTGTTCAGGTGTATTAACACCAACATCTTTTGTGCATGTTAGTAATACATTTTCATTATTTTTTGGATAATCAGAGTCATTTTGATTTGGGGAAATGGGTGTTAAAGGTGTTGAGCATTTGCCAATAGAAGGGTTATTGTTTTTATTACTCGGTGTTTTTAATTTTACAGTAGTTCTAATTCTTGATGGGCTTGGTGTTGAGGATTTTACCCTTTCCCATTCCTTAGCAATCTGGTTTAGAGCGGTTTCATTACAGTTCCTTGTTTTTCTTTACTGCTGCCAAAGGAAATCTTTGTTTGTTTTGGTAATAATGACAAATATCATTTTTAATTAAACTACCAATTTCCTCTGTTGCAAAAAAATTTAACTTCATATTTTGTAAATGTTTGTATGTTTTGCTATCTATATCAGTGATTTTTCCAGGCCAGTGTCGGTGCCCTTTTACTTTAGCAAAAATTAAATCTCCAATATAAAATTTATCAGTCTGTCCATTTTTACCTTTAGAGTGGCTCATTGTAGTATTTTATGACATTTAATTATTTGTAACAAAAAAATTCACTTTACTTTCAAAAACAAGTCCAGTTGTATATTTACTACTGGATATAGGAACAAAAGATTAAAAAATTGGTAATATAGGAAATGGCCTAACTTAAATGGAAGTTGTTTAAAACAATTCTATTTCCTTGTCACCATAAATTTATTGTTGCAATAACTTTAACTTCAAAACTGTTTGAAAACCACAATAACTTGCTTTCGTTTTAAGTTCTTTTGTTTATATCATTAGTTGAGCTCATCTAGTTGGTAACTTACAAAATAAATTTACTAAGTACACGCTACTATACAATTGCACACAATACTTTACCAATTTGAACAAAGTAAACATCTTCTACAGCTTTTAGATATTTAATTCGTGTAATACTTCTATTAAGTACACAATTCAACATAACCTATAATGTGAATTAAAGATATAAACAAAAGCGCAGACAACAAACAATATTTTTTTTCTCTCTTCTTTTTGGGCATAAAATTAATGTCATGAAACTGCGTATTGAGTCTTCAAATTTAATAATTAATTGTAGTTAAGTTGCTAAGTTATTCACTTTAACTTTTATTCCTTTAATAACTTATTTAGAAACATTTTTTTTAAGACCATTCAAAATTTATATGTAAATTATAAATGTTGGAAATTGTAAAAGATGTATGATATTAGTCAGTACCGTTACAAATAGTTTTGGATAATATTTTGGAGTATTAAAAAATGTTACAATGGTTCTTACCAACATTAAATGTTCAAAGAAAATTGCCCGTACAATAAATTCTTCACGCCCGCGCGCGCGCACACAAACAACATATTATAACATTCAAAATCTTTATTTTTTGCGACTTCCGCTGTCTCTGTTTACAAATTTTAAGTATGATTGTATTTACAGATATTATTAATGACCCGGAGGGCGGGAAAAGGAGGGTTAGAGTTAGAGTTGCCAAACAAAATATTAAGTGTCCTTAAATTGTTCAAACATGATTTTATTGTTCCTTGACAATCCCCCCCCAATACAAAATATTATATTATTTCTTCATATTTCATTTGATTCATTATTTATGCATATAATATCGTATTTCCTCAACGGCCCACCGGCCACTTTGAACAAATTTCCTTACAATTTAAGGACTTATCCATGTAAAACCTATATTCGTCATGTGATCGTTTGTGAGTCTTGCCAAAATATACCAAATCTCAATAACTGCACACCCATTTATTATAAAGAGTTTTTGTTTAAAGTATTGGTTCTTGTTGTGTATTAACTATTGGCATTTTGTTGCATTTAAAAACCTTAAGAAACCTCTGTGGAGTTTAAAACATAGAATTCTTTCTTCGTGTATTCTTTGTATAAAATATAATGATAAACATCCAATCTTTTTGGTAATCCATTTTTTATTTTGTTCGCTTGTTTTATGTTCTCAGGGGGGAGGATAATTAGGAACCATATCATCAATATAGCTTATGTTTAGCAATGTTATCGAGTCTAACTAAATTTCTTTTCAATACCAATGTGTTCGGGCATCACCCAATTGTAACGTTATGGCTTCTTTTTACCGGTGGTTAATTTTTATTGAAACTTATTGATAAACAGGGGAATTCAATCTCTTCTCTTTACTTGTACAGACTTGTGGCAGACGTATTTTCTGCAGAGCTACTTGAAAATCAGAGAATTTTGTTAAAGCAGTTCTGTCCCTCATATACTTATCCAATCATCATTTGACAGTGTCATCCCTTGGCGCTATTCTCGTTGCCGATTTCACCAAACCCCACCAGGACCCATCATTCATATAAATTAAAAAGCCACCGTATGACTTACCAATCAGACATTTGGTGGATGCTACCATCAGTCTCCTTTGGGTGGGACCGGCTCGGATCACGTTAAAATAATGGAAATCTGAAACATAACGGAAAAAAAACAGGTGAAAGCTGACTATCGATAGTTACAAGTTTTAATTCATGGATACATTTTAACAAATCATAATTAATTTATTTCATTAATGCTTATATGTGAAAATGTAATTTGTAGGCACCTCAATAAACTTAAAAAAGCTGATAAGCTATATCCTTTTAGGAGCATAATTCAATATACTTCCCATACTAATAAACGACGATTGTGAATACTTAAAAATACGTATCGATCGAAAATTAATAGAACGTATTGCTTAAAAATTGTTACATGGAATCCGTTAAAAAAATGTATTCATTGAAATAGAAATGGTTGTTCGTAAGAATTCAATATTCCTGCCAAAATTAAACTGTGGATTCCAGTGATCCTAACTGCCTGGGACATAGTGGACACCTCGAAAAAGTCGAGGTGGAAACGTGGGACGATGACATTGATTTTAGTTTCGAATGTCTATAATAAATCCAGGAAGATCCATTCACGGTACGTTTAAAATAAACAGTGTTGTGTCCTCTTAAAGGGACTGTGTATGGTACGCAATTCTCAGCGATTGCCAAGTTACACATTATGCAGCCTTTTTTATTTTGTTTTTGAGATTTTTAAAATCACATTTTAAGAATGCTTTGCATCACTATACTGGCTGTAACCAGGTTGTCGATTAATACATTATATTGTCGTGAAGTAATAATGGACTAATATTATTGGAGTGGGGCCTGTGATAAATAATTATCTACCAATTCAGGTGATCAGTTTTGCATATCTTCAATCACAAACGTTCAACCAATCACGTAAAAATCTGTTACGGTGTATTACACAAATATACTAATAAACATTGTACAAGTTTGGAGTTTCTAAACCTTTATACTTTGGTTTATTAATTGATTTTGTTTTTTTACGAGTTCTCTTTTTTCAATCTAAATTAGGAACTGTCAAATCTTAAACATTATTATTGTATTTTGTGGATTAACAACTAGTGAGTCCTTTGACATGCGAGAATCTCAGGTTGTAAGTAAAATATTTGGCCTACTAATACATAGGTTATTAGATAGACTGTGTTAACAGATAAGTACTCTAAATGGCAACATTAATTTCTTAATAAGAAAATATTTTCTGATATCCATAATCTAACTAACAAAATTTGAATGCCGATATTTCAGAAAATTCCTACCTCCCCATTTATTGAGTTAATCCTTACAAAATTTTGAGCCCAGATAAAATAATTAGTTTCAAATCCATTATTTTTTCTTAATAGGCTAGGTTCTGTGTTGTGTTTCGTTATAAATAAAGTCATAAAAAAAACATTACAGTCATTCCAATAAATGTTCACGTAAAAAAAATTAAAACATGATATTAAATATCCGACTGTGTATATATATCTTTATATATTTATTTTGTTAAAAAAAGTTAAACTAAACTGGTACAGCAGTAAGTAGCAAGTCTTACTCTGTCACACTGAAAAAAAATTTATGAAGCAAGAAAGCAAATATAAGAAATTGGCTACTTTTTTCAAATGTGTGTAGACTATCATTTCTTTAGAAGCTGAATTTAAATCCTTAATTTTATATGTTTCTTGAACATCGTATTACAAAGAAAATTATGAACCGTGCTGACCAAATGGTTGTTTATGTGTTTTGAAACAGTTGATTCTATATGTAGTTTAATATTTTTAGTGTTTCTGATTAGATATTTAATTAAACTTTTGGGTGAAGCTATGGAACAGTTGGGTGGGTAGAGTTACGATAAGCGGACCTGGTTTTTATAAGCAATTAGTACAATTCATCTATACTTAATATTCATTTATCGGGAATACAAGTTTATTATAAATCATATCATACATATGTTTAACCAGATTTTCATTAATAACAATCATATTTTAAATTAATAATAATGCTCATAGTGATGATTTTATAAATAATAAATTAGCTCTGACGATCAAACCAAAGAATCAGAACTGGAAATAGGAAAGACTTATAAATGAATAAAACAAAATTGCAAACATAACAAACATTTTATAACACAAATAAGAAAATACGAAATATGTGTATTCTATTTATCACGTTTTCTCCTGCGAAGCATGCAATGCTTAACCACTTTCAAGAAGTTGTTTGAAGCATTTCTTCTTTAGAAAACGCGTATTTCTCTTCTGTACAAAATACTCACAGAGATGATCTGCAAGCAGGTCGGCCTAATATGCCACTTTTTAAACTTTGTTCTCCCGGGTCAACCATCAGCTTTTGATTCGTTATTACCTATAATATATAAAATACATTTATCATATGAAAGAGGTTGTTTACAGAGTTAGTTTTTGTTCAAAAATCAGGATCGGGATGGTTGTATAAAAAAGTTATAATTAAGTAATATCGTTTGGCCAATATCGATATAAAAACTGGGTACCACTTAGACCAGTTGGTACTTAGTTGGAAGGCTGCTCAGTATAATAAAATGGCCACAATGAAATCAAACTATTGATTAGAACGTATTTTTAAATGCTGTAAATACATGTTTACCCTGTAAAGTAATTGTAAGTACTAACGCTATGTGAGTACTGTGATCTGATGTCAGTGAAGTTGGACGATCTGTGATGTGAACCAGAGGTCGGGGTAAGTGCTAATTGGAAATGCCCCTGGCCATCAGTGCGAGGCATCTAAATACCTACCCCCAACACTTCTCGTGTTGAAAAAAAGCGAAAATCTATCCCTCGAGATAGTACCAAATTTTAAATGTCAGATCACGTGAGTTGCTTTGTTAAAAAAGGTTATCTTTAACTTTATGGTTACTACAAATAATAAAATTTATTCGTTAACCAAAATTAAAACCTACTTATAAAGGTAGTAATAACATTCCATAGAATTAGTATTTCCATTCCTAGCATCATTCGCTTGCACAAAAATCGCCCTTGGCTGTTTATTATCAAGTAAAGACCCTAATACCAGGAAAGTCGTTATGAGAATCACAAATCCATTTCAGCTCAGCTGTTATTGAAAATAAATTGTTTGCTTGTGGTAAACATGTTATGGCCGGTTGGTGGTAATAATAGGTTACCACTGAATAACCTGTTACTGACACTAATATTGCCCCATCTGTAATGGCCAGCAAGTACAAATGGCGATGTACCTGTTTTATGTATTGTCACAGGTTATCAGGACACATTTTTTATCCTTCAAAATAGTTTTCAAAAAGTACAATGTTAATGTTACACTGATGTGTATTGTTAAATTGTATATAATATATATAGCGTAGATAAGACTTTTATTCATCATATAAATTATCACTTTTTTTAGGATACAAAAACAAACTGTACTGTAATGTGAAATTACTTTAGCATAATTTTGGTTTAAGTAGTTACATTGAGGATTTTTCTCATGAGATAATTCGAGTGTTGGCATGCATTATTATGTCCGTAGCCGGGTTTACTTAGTTAATACATATTTATGGATAACCTAATCGTTAAACATGACTTATAAAAAACAATAAGATCTCTTCAGAGTAGGGCCTAAATTCCAGCTCAGGTAATGTTTTAAAAGTTTTTAATAGTTTAGTAAGTGATTGTTGCAATACAATGGATGTACCCACCTGGGAACCAATTGGTGGTATACAACAACCAAGTTCTAGGCGCATTTGTAAAAATAATAAACTACTTGTTGGGTGGGGTTGGGTTGGGATGTATATACCACATTTGTATCAATATTTTATTTTAGTAAACTTATTTCTTCTTTTTTCTTCATTTGTAATAAACTTATTATACTACAATATTTTTTGTAAACTACAATCATTTCAAAGCAAACATTTAAATATATTTTGTTATAATTACTCACCACATTTTTGTTAAATAATAAAAACAGAATTTGTCGTGTGAGTTAGGTGGGGGATGTATATAAAAATTTTTCACATTAAAAAAACTTTTTACATTCATTTTGGTTTACACACTTTATGTATATACATATATTGTTTATGTTTAGTCTTAAAACAAAATAAAAATACAGTTCACTTAAGCTACGATGTATTCATTCGTTTTGGAATATTCTCACTGCCATAAAAGGGTTCTTCCCTAGTGCGAGCGGTAACTTAGAGTTACCAGCTGCAAGGAAGGACTGTCCTCAGGATGCTAGCAGGGTAACCACAGGTTTACTGGCATTGCCTAAAAGAGAGAGAGGATTCTAGAGTGATAATTTTTGTGACTAATGAGTCATTTTCATATATTTCTATTTTTCAAATTTTTTATTTTAATCCAAAAAGTAAAGTAAAAAATATATTTTTTTAATTCAGCATATACGAGAACTCTATATATAGGGAATTTTAGGCAGGCGAGAATGTCGTTCGATATACATATATAGATTAGATAGGGACGGAAGGGGCCTCTTTGCCGACATCAGATAGGCAAGGAATAACAAAGTATCGATTTTGTCATAGTGACGGTGTTTGGGGGAGTGTTTGTAAAAAATAAAAATTTTCAAAGTAAGTGTAATAAAGTCTGTTTCTTTCTAATATTGTACTCCCCTCATGTAAGAACAATTCTTTCAAAAAAATTGTGGCTCTCCAGATAAACACTAAAGTACCCAATATTGTTATTCACAATACATTGAAACAAGAGCTGGCAATAATTAATTTTAAAACGAATGTTTTTTTGTTTCTGGGGGTTTTTTTTTCGACAAGTTTTAGGTATTTATTAATTGTTTAGTTTGGTTACCTGATTTGATGAGTTTGTCGGTGGGGCCGTCTTTTAACTGATACTGCTCATTCACGTTTACATTATAGGTAGGCCTATTTCCAACTGTAGAAAACATAATTCTTTAGTTATGTAACATAAAAATATTCAATTTTTGTGGTTGCTGGAATTTTAAATGTACATATGAACATTTGTAAATAAAATAAAGTATTGAAAACTATTTTGTGGAGTAATATGTGCACTTCATCTTAAAATTTTTGGTAAAATCACTCAATTTAGTACCAGTATTTATTAAATTACACATTATAAAAAACGTACATTTTAATATATATAATGCATAATTCAATTGCCATTTTTACTTGTTTACGCTTCATTCACTAAAATCCCATACCAAAATTAAATTGGAATAAACTTGTTATCAATCTAATTAAAACTAATTATTGTTATTAACTGGTTAATAATTATTGTAAATAAAAAATCACAAATTAATAATTTCAGGGTAAAATCTATATATTCAAAATTAAATACCATTTTTTATTCTATGATTCAAAAAATGTTGGTGGTCGCTTATTATATTACAGCCATCTTTTGTTTTAAAAAAAGCACTCTAAAACAAATAAATTTAAGGGTATTGAAAATTCAGTTAATGATAAATAAACTTTGACATTGTATTTGGATATTGATTAAGGTTTAATCATTTTTAACACTGGTTAATGTTATTAAAATTTAAAATATCCAATTTATATTATTTACAAATTATCGTTGGTACGGTTTTCTGTTAATTATAAATTATGAAGTCACTCAGATTTAGTTCATGTGCGAAACAATGTTTTAAACAAGAGATTTTTACCTCTTTTGCGGTCTTTCAATTAGTTTTATGGTAATCTTCAAAAATTTAATTTAAATGATTGTATTACTAGAAACATAACAACTAAGAAGATAAAACAAATCCAATGGAAAGTGGCCTGTTTGATTTGAGTGGTTATTTACCAAAAACATTAATATGACTCCTTGACATACTATATTTTGGAAAGAATTTCATGCAAAAGAATTTTGACACAGAAGCTATCCAATTTGATATGGGGCTAAAGCAGTGGAAAAAGCCAGGACCCATCCCATAAGTATTAGTATATAAAAATAAACAATTCCTGTTACCATTTGTCAATACATAATCAAAAACCATTTGCTCACTCATTATGCCATTATCGGATTCCAGGATTTTATGAGGGACCTTCTAATTGTCACCAGCAGCGCCGTTCAGAAAACTCATCTACAGAATAATAATCATACCTGGACACCAAAAGACGTTTGAAAACAAGCTTTAAATTAAGTGAAATTTTTGAAAATCGTTCATATGCATTTTAGGAAAACCCGTTGGATTTACATAGCAACAAATTGTTTTGGTTATTGACTGTAGTCCATAGTTGCTTTTTAACCCCCTTGTACTCCGTAATTGTATAATTTCCATCGTTCCTCACACAAAGAACACTCTTTAAGGAGAAGTACAGGATCACCTCGAAGGAAAATAATAGGCTAACTAAAGTCAGCAACGGAGAGCTCACTGAAAGCACCTCTACATGTACCTCAAAAAATTGTTAATCTTTGAAATATTGTTATGGGCTTTCTTTTTGAAGTCTAAACCATACTCAATAATTCTATGTTGAGAGGAACACAACTACCCCAGAGGGCGAATTCCACTATGGGACAAAAATGAGGGTTATAAATAAGGACCAAAATAGTGCCATTCTCTAAAACCTCAAATAAAGGAGCATATTTTTGGAAAGGATTCTGCTGATGCGCGTGGATGCTATATGTTACCATTTGTACAAACCTTTGTCAATTATAGTGTATTCCAGGTAAGACCTCGATAATAAAGATGCATTTTCAAGGGAATTTTTTTGGAGTCCGTCATTTCGAGAAGTACATTTATCCACAAATATTAAGGTTGCTGGATTGGCTTCTTTCATACTGATTTTCAGGGGAAAAAATTTTGTAATGAACATTTGATTTTATTTAGTTTGTTTTCCTATATTTTATTTCATAAAACGAAGATGATGAATGCAAAGAGTTCGAGATCAAGAAAGGATTTAATTTCCAAAAATGCGAATTTTGAATTTTTTATTGACGAGGTCGTTGTCATTGAGCATACTGGATTACCCTTTCCACTTTGGGACTGATATGATTTTAGGGTTCAATTTGCATATATATTACTAAAACAACCATCTGGTCCCTAGGATAGGATCTTCTAAGGGGACTAGAGGATGGCTCCTGAACTCTCTTGTTTCCGGTTCTTTCAGGTAAGAGCTAGGAAGCCATTCTATGTGGCAAGACCACGTACATCATATGATTTCAATTTGTGCAACAGTGTTTATGGATGCACACAATCAAAAGATTTAGACAGGTCTAGAAATATGCGTTGCACATGTTCACGTTTCAGTTCCATGCTCATTCAGTTTCGTTGGGTATAAAAAAAATCCATTCAAAATTAAAATGTCAGCATCCTACATAGTTTGGGTCCGATTTGATGAGATCTATGACCCCAGTATTGATCTCATTTTGAATTGCTCTTCATAGAAATTATGGTCAGTAACCATGGAACTCCCAGTAGTTGTTTTTAACAGCCCAAGAAATTATCTCCACTATTGCTGCCTTTTTTACAAAATTTAATTAAACATAAAAGTAATTTGAAATTAAAATATTTTTTATGGTTTCTTCAGCTAAGGAGATAGATTCTCATACCAAAAAAGTGTGAAAATAAATTTTTCAAACACGTGTAATGGAACTTTTTATTATCTCAAGGGTATGAAAAATCTTAAAATCAAAATAACCAAACTGTAGTAAATTTCATGTACTGTTTTAATTAGTAAGTTAAGAATATACTATTCTTCTATACAAAAGAAAACTACCTCTTCATAGTTCGATTTTTGGACCAAAATGTTTAGGCAACTTGTAAAAATAATACAAAAAATAAAAAATTACTTGTAATACACTTAACTTAATGCACTTACACTTAATTTTGAGTTCTATAGGTTAAAAAACACATACTTTCGACAAAAGTTAAACTATACTTGAGCCCATACTTATTGAATGGCACCTTATCAAAATTCTTTGTGGAAAAACTTCCTGTCTTAACATTGCTGAGTCTATACTAATTGAATGTCTTCTTGTTGAAATTCTTCATTGAAAAATCTGTCTTCACTCCTAACTCCCACAGGGGTATATTGGCAAATATAGCTAGTCCAAGTAACGTAAAAGTTAATATCGACAACTACAGCTAGTCAGGTATTATTATTTAATATTGAAAACTATATATAGTCGGGTATCATTATAAAATACTTTGAGTATCAGATAGTTATCTTAAAGAACTCTTGTAGATGAGACTGGAGACTCCACATTTTACCACCTAACACCCAAAGGTTTAATATCGACCACTGTATCTGGTCGGTATATCATTATTATAACCCTCTAAGTATCAGATAGTTACAGACCTCCTGAAGATAAGACCACATTTTCCCACCTTACACCCTAAGGATTTATCGACAAACTATATGTGGTCTGGTATCATTATACAGGGTGATTCATGAAGTTCTCCCCCACTTCTACAGCACATTGTACTAGTAAAAATAATGAAAAAATGTTATATAAACATAGGTCCGAAAACGCTTCGTTAGCGAGTTACTGCTAGCGAAAGATTTCGCCTGAATTCCTGGGTAAAGAGTAAAATAAAGCCATACTGAACTTTTGGAAAGGTTAATTAAGTAAGAAATATCGTGGATTCTTATGTATTTTTACCTGATAAAGCTAATAAAACAGGTTTCAGAACTGTACCTGCAGTAGTTTTTGAGGGATTCAGGGTTTAAATGCAAAAAATTGGGGCACGAAACAATGTTTTTTTTAAGTTTGATGTACAATAACTTTGTTAAATAGGTAATAAATATATAAAATCAACAAACATTAATTGTAGAGAATTTAATTCTGAGAAAATTGATATAATCAAAGTCTAAAAAAAACAGAAATAAGTACCAAAAAATCGATTTTATTCAGTATAATACATTACTAGCTGTAAAGAAATACCGTACGGTATTTAGTTAAAATAAAACAAAAACAAAATGTTTGTTCCTTAATGATGAGATAAATTGAGAAAACAAGACTAACTGTTAAATAAATGTGTTTGTAAATAAAAAATATCATGTTTTATTACGTTGTATTATTTTTTAATAAAAATTTACATCAAATGTTCTAAAATAAATGAAGCAAACATTTTCCCATTATTGTTTACTAATCCATCGAAATGCAGTTTTTTGTTTTATTAATTTCTAAGTTGGTAATGCGACGAATAACCAGCTAATCAACAATGGGTATTCTGTACTTTTTTTACGTTAGAACTGTGTATTAGTGGTGTTTTTGCAAGCTACAGCAGGAGATCGGGTTCTGTGAAATCGTGTTATTAAATGCAATTTTTCTGTGAGTTATAATTCGATTGTTTATTCAGCGAAAAAATGCCTTACTTATTTACATCAGAGGAATACGGTGATATAGTTTTTATTTTGAGTTACTCTAATGGTAATGCTAGAGCTGCTGTAGAAGAATATGAACTACGTTACCCTAATAGGAGGATTCCAGGATACCAAAACAATTTCAGGAACTTTTCGTACTCTTCGGGAAACAGGATCACTACCAAGTACTAGAACCAATTATGAACGAGCTGTCCAACTCGGATGATGATATTGTTATTAATGCTGTTCATCGCAGTCCAGGTGTAAGTACACGACGTATTTCTAGGCGGATAGGAGTTTCGCAGTCAACGGTGTGGAGGTCACTTAATCGAAACAAATTTTATCCGTTTCATAAAACAAAAGGTTCAACAACTACAGCTAGGGGATGGTCCGCTTCGCTTGGAGTTTTGAAACTTTTTGAATATTAATAATCAACTCTACAAGCGTATTTTGTTTACGGATGAGGCACAATTCACTCGGGATGGTGACAATAACTTGCACAATGAACACTCATGGGCAGAAGAAAATCCACATGAGGTAGTGGAACAGAACTTTCAAACTATCCGATCTTAGCTGTCAATGGTCTGGTGATGGCCTTTTGCCACAATCGGCTGATTGGACCTTTCATATTACCGTGGACGCTCTAAATGCCTTGAGTTTCTATTTGCAATTTCCTTCAGAGAAGAGGTGCCCGGCATGACGCAGCTGTTAGAGAATGTTCCTTTACATCTCAGACACAACAATTTGTATTTTCATGCATGACGGAGCATCCTTCCCAACTTTTTCACGTGCCGTTCTGCTATACTTATAATCATCATAATTTCCTGGACGACACTGGCATTGGTCGGCGGAGGGCCTCACCCTTGGGACCCACCAAGATCACCAGATCTATCTCCATTGGATTATTGCATCTTGGGGATGGATTGAAAGGACATTGTATACAAGACAAAAGTGAATTCTCGTGATGAATTAATTGCCAGTATTATGGATTCGGCTGTGCAGATTCAGGGAGAGTCCTGAAAAATTAAGAAGGCAACAAAGCCAATACACAAACGTGCTGCAAAATGTACTTGATAATGATGGCACTCATTTTCGAAATATCTATTATAAAAAGGTGCGTTATACGGTTGGCCCAACCATGATTAATTTTGCTTACAAACTAGTAATGTATTATACTGAATAAAATCGATTTTTTTGTACCTTATTTCTGTTTTATTTTAGACTTTTATTTTATCAATTTTCTCAAATATTAAATTCTTCTACAATTAATGTTTGTTGATTTTACTGTATTTACTACCTATTTAACAAAATTTATTGTTACATCAAACTTAAAAAAAACATTGTTTAGGTGCCCCAATTTTTTGCATTTAACCCTGAATCCCTCAAAAACTACTTGCAGTGGTATACAGTTCTGTAATTCTATTTTATTAGCTTTATCAGGTTAAAAATAACATAAGAATCCACGATATTTCTTACTTAATTAAACCTTTCCAAAAGTTTCAGTATGGGCTGTATCCTACTCTTTACCCAGGTAATCAGGCGAAATCTTTCGCTAGCTGTAACTCGCTAACGAAGCGTTTTAGGACCTTTGTTTATCTAACATTTTTTCATAATTTTTACTAGTAAAAATGTGCCTTTAGAACGTGGGGGGAGAACTTCATGAATCACCATGTATAAACCTTTAAGTAACAGACCTCCTGTAGATGAGACCACATTTACCCACCTAACACCATATAGGATTTATTGACAACTATATCTGATATGGTATCATTATATAACCCATTTAAGTATCAGATAGTTACAGGACCTCTTGAAGATGAGATCTCATTTTCCCACACTAACACCAAAGTGGGATAAAAGTAATGTAATTTCATTTTATTTTTTATGCTGAAATGAGTTTTTATATTATTCATTGAAACTGAATAAGCTTTATACACAAACTTTATATGTAATGTTTTTAAGTTAGTGGCCGAAAATTCTAAGTTGGTTTATTTTCCAAAGTTAAAAACTGGAAACGTTATTTTTTGATATTGAATTTTTATATTACATTTTTACATGAGTACCTTAGATACTATTATTTGATTAAAAACTATTAAACCTAGGAGATTTTGGGTTGTTTTATTTTATGAACTGTAAACACCTCAATAAAACTAATACTGCAACTGTAATTTTTTTACCACGAGTACCTTTTATTGTAGGGTAGGGGAATAAGCTAATAGATAGGCTCCAAGTACATCAACATGTGTCATGTATATGGTTGGCAGCACACTCTGATAAAGGCATTAAGTTAATATCGGATGGCTTGTAGAACATTAACGGAAACTTACTGAACACACTTTAGATAATTTCAAATTATAAAATAACAAAAACTTGCGTAAATGTCCTTGCTACTTTTATCATATTATCCTACCTCCTAATCATATCTTTAACGTGTCTTTATGTAATGTTTATTTTTGCATACTGAACCAAAACTCGCCTTCTTATAAAAACCTAAAGTTTAAATGAAAGGTTTTTAGTTTTTTAACTCTTAATAAGTAATGGTTGTATTTAATATGTTTTAGTTATATAAATTTTAAAATTTTTCAAGTACATTTTTGTAAATTAATTTTTAAATGTCATATGTTTGGGAGCCTGAAACGTTCTTATGTTACTTTTAGGAAGGGTTAGGTCCTCACTATTTTGGGAAAACTTTCGGAGTTTTAAACAGTTGTTGAATAAAGTAACAATAAAAAAAACCTGTTAAAGCTGTTTAATGTAGATTTTTTAACCACCCTGGAACATTTACAGCTAGATAAATTGAAAATATTTGTAATGATCTGTGTCAAGAGACCTTTAAAGGGAGTTACCACACACGTTCCCACCTTTGCATTAAATTTTGTTTTCCTCAATTCAAATCCTCCACCCCCCATGAAAATACCCAAAAATATTCCTATCAGATTTTTTGTGAATGGGTTCAATATAATTTTATCGAAATCCTTTGGCCATAAAATAGAGACGAGTTCAGTTGGAAACAGATTTCTCTACACTTTACTTGATATACCACTACTAATCAGTGGCCTAGATTGTCTGTTCACCATGTATGTTTCTTTACTTATCGTTAGGTAAACATTTGTTATTTTACGCCTAATAACATAATAAGTTGGTATAATCAGGCTATTTTTGGCCAAAATTGTGGATAAATTTTACAAGGTTTTAAATTTTTGAAGAATATATTTATATTAACCATTGATATCACTATATGGTTATTTTGTAAAACCTTTAACTGTTTAAAT
>NW_025786130.1:0-16222 GCF_021130785.1 Homalodisca vitripennis | reverse complement strand
GAACATTTTGTTTACGATTCCTAGGCACATAACTGTTAAAATCTAATGCTTGCATCCAATCAGCCCTAACAAGGGATTTAGCCCCCCAATTAGCTACGATGTATTAAAGCTAATTGTTTCTCTTTACCTTTATGTTGTACATTGACCTTAAACCTTACCTTAAGGATGAATCTTTTTCATGTGTTATATCGAAATTAATACTAAGCTTGTTGGATACATGTTGTATATTTCCTAACTTAGTCTTACAATCTTTTTTCTGTCATAACTGAAATCACAAGCTCCACTATCGACTTCAAATACAATTTTTCCTTACTTTCCCACTAATAAACTGTACCGTTTATTGGCTCAATTTTATTAATCTTAGTTTCTATTTCTTTTAACGCCGTAAAATAGTTTGGGGAAATGTCTATGTACACATCGTCTCATTGTCTTTATGTTTCCAGGGAATTATCTGAACCGGACTCTGCTGATTCTTTACTTTCCTCTACATAGTGCTGCGACCCTTTATAAACATATTGTTTTTAATTGCTGCTAAACTGTTTCTCCTCTTTAGCTGGTAAAAAAGCTCCTTAGGACCTATTTGTAAAAAACATGTGGTTTGATTTCATTAGGTTTGTTAACATAATTTTTCGATCTACAAACTCTTTCAAGGTTTGTCCGATGTCTTTTTACAATGATTTACACGTTTACTCACGAAACCGAGCATTGCGATGGCGTGTGTGTGATCCTCGCTTGCCGGCAACATGATAGCAGGAGATGTCTCCCAGCGCCTTCCCGCAGGTCGATGACCGTCTCGCTGCGATGCCTCGCTCGCCTTGTGTCCTTTTCGGTATCGACCCGCTGCTCTGCATCTGGTGAATACGTTTCATCTGCAGTTGTCAATCTGGGCCGCCTCCTTTTCAGCAAAATGTCATTGCCAGTAGCTAGTTGCACGGCTCTTTTTCATACGTGATGGTTCTCCTCCCGAGAAGTCTTTTCTATGTATCTGTTGGTCTCCGCAGACCTCCAGCGACTAATCTGTCCCTTAAGTAGTCTGGCAAATTTATACGCCAAATTCACTACTACTTAGATAACTGTTTTAAATGCACAATATAATCGCTAACCGTTTTATGATGCCAATTGATTCCGCCTACTAAATTTAAATCTGTTTCGTGATAAAAGAGAAGGCTTGGGATGCTGATGAATCGCTATAGTGTACACAATTGTTCTTGTACGACTTGTCAGGACGGTTTGTCTGGTGTTGTAAGTTAAAAGTCCTTTCAGTAAACCGTCCATAGGTCCTCTCACCCTAAACTGTTCAACAACAGTGCGCTGTTGTTTCTTTGAATTATCGATATCATTTACGAATCAATAAAAACCCTCACATCTCTCTATATAAGACTGCCACGTTTCTTCCGCACTATCACAAATAACTCATAGACACGATAGTTGCCATTGTGTTTTCTTGTACACTCCGTAGATAACTGTTTAAAATGTCCCCGGTAAATAAGAATGTTCTAACGGCAGTAATTGCAACTCGCGAATTACAATCAGCTCGGTGGCGCTGCTTACACCAAGAATAGCTTTATATCGATCGGCGCGTACCTTACTTTACTCCCGACCGTTGGAATGTCCGGAATGTCTCTGCACTTTCGCGGGTTATTTGCAAGTGTTCATTACGATAGTTGCCCTTCCGCCACTATATCACTGTAATTCACTGTGTCAATGTTTCCGAATGTCCCTGCACATTCGGTTGTTATTTGCACTTGTTCATTACGCTTGTTGCCCTTCCGCACTAAATCACTGTAATTCACTGTCGGGCAGTTGTTTTCTCCTCGGTCGCCAATGTAAAGCGGACGTTCCACTGGTTGCAGTTGTTTTCCTCGTCGCCACTGATAAGCGAACGTTCCACTGTTGCAGTTTTTGTTATTTCCTCGTTCGCGCACTTGTAATGTATGCGGGTCGACACTGTACTCTCTATGGGTCGGGAAGAATAATTTAACTACACATTTAGAAGTAACATTGCTCTAGGGACCGCTCGTAAAGGAAAACGGAACGGGACGCGGGAGGTTACATGACGGTGTCGCAAATCTGGTGGTTGGACTCTGGGTGGATTGCTGGCTGGCCAGCTTGGACCGTTGGTTGTAGGGTGTAGTGGCGTGATTGTGACGTCACAGGAGAGCCAGAACGCTCTATGAGCATTCTTTATTCTTGTTAGACCACTTCGTAGATGTTCCATCGCATGACAATACATACTGCCATCATCACTGGTGCAGACATTAAATATCACTTATGGATTACCTGACCCAATTAGTACTTCTCACACTTAAATACACTACACCAACATATGCCTAACTTCTTTTCTAGTGTTGCTGCGGGTTCTTTTTCAACATTATAGAAATCACCCCCTAAATTATTTCCAAATAAAATTACCTATCTGATACTCTCAATTTTCTTGTTTATTATTATAGTCTTTGTAACAAAAGGTGACGAAAAATCTAGCTGAAGCAAAAGTATAGCAACCGTTCCTTCTCAATGATAGTTTTCGAGCCTCCGTTTGTTCTAGATCTACATACTTCTATACTTGTAAACCGGAGGCTATACAGATTCTTTAAAAGAAAAGCTCAGTTGGCTATTGATAAAAATTGTTCGATTGATATAACAGAAAATTGTTTATAAATAACTCCCCGAACTCTGAATAGATAGCCTGGTACCGAATATATTATATTGTAGGGGCGATCAGAGAAAATTATAAATATATGAGTAATTGATAAAACTGGCCCATTGAATCCTGTAGGTCGATTTCCCCATTTTACTCCATTAAATTATTGAAGATGTAATACGGTCCCTCGTGGTTAGAAAATAACAGCGCAGGGGGGAAAGTGGTTTCAGAGGATATACTATATATTAGAGTTTTAATACCTCTTGAAAGGTATTTAATAATTAATAAAACCATTTCTCTATGGAGCGTGTGTAAATCCGATAGTATTTCCTAATAGTAGTGACCGATCACAATCAGAGTGAACTCTTAAATGCGAGTTCACTGTTACGGAGGGAGAAACAAACTGTCGTTTACGTACACTATGTTGAGATAAAAAGTGGTCTGTACAAGGTAGTACTATACACTCAAAGGCCCCTTGCAAACTTTCGGTCTGAAATGTTCGAGATAGTTACTCAATAACCTTGGGCCAACGCAGGCTCAGACCTAGTTTAAGGCGATTTCTCGCCTATCTTTACTATGAAGAACTGCTTTAAAATTGGGCCCATTGTTTTAATTAATGGACTGTTTTAATTCATAAATCATTTTTAGGGACACTAGTACTACATATTGCCAGATATGTCTTGGCAAATTCATAAAAAACAGCCTGGAAAAAACACGGGCTCTTCCTTCAGCTCTGGACATTCAGCTGCGTTTTCCAAAGCCCAACCATGCAAATGCAGTCGCACAGTAATCTTGTACCAAAAAAACACTTCATGTATTACTTTTAATATTGTTTATTACATAAAACTTTCCAAAGAAATAGTTCGATCATTATAAATTATAGTATTTACGATTGAGATGGGTGTGTTTACAAGAAATAAAATAAGCACGCAATTGTATTGTTATCTCTATTCGTTTTGATCGCTTTTGTTTTCCTCTGGACGTTGGACGAATATTGTCACAGCGTTATTTTTGTATTTTTATCTGGAGCACGTAACCAATTGAAAGTTGCTATTGCTCTTTATATTTTCTTGTAAGTGGCTGGACGGACTGTTTGAATTCTTCTTAGCAGCAAACAGCAGATTTTCCAGTCTTCACTTGAACAGATTGGTATAGGAAGTGTGGGCACGTGTCTCAATGCTAGAAAGCTGCCTGATGTGGTATCGCAATTCTGAGGCGACAAGCGGAGGACGAGCAGAATGTCTTAGCCAAACTTCTGTAAATCAGCCGAGTAGGATACTAGGACTGGGTTGGACACCTCCTCTTGGGTCCCGTGTCATCATTATGATGTCTTTTTGTATTTGTTGGTTAGGGAAATCAGGAGACCAAGTTGGTTCTCTACGAAGAATCAGAATTGGCTTCTGCTCAAAAAAAGCTCTATGAAGAAGGGTAAACGCCGTGATTACTCGGCTCGTGAGTACTTCCAAGCTGATGTTGTCCACGTATTTTCGCACTTCATTTTATTCTTCACAGACTCATTTGTGACTTTTTATACTTACCTTCATTTAGATTTTCCTTATTTCATCACCTCTAACTCTCAAAAACCTTAACTCAACAATCACCCTTTTCTGATTATGATCCAATTTACTAACGTACTATTATGTAAATGACGTTGAAAGAGTGTAAACAATATTTTTCACTTAGTGCTGAGTTCCGTGCCGGAAATCGATCATTACAGAAAAGTTTCTTTGAACTTAATTTTTTTATTAGAATACATATACAACACATATACATACACAGCAAAAACTCATGTTTAGTTATATTTAAATCCTTTAAAACTCCCCTTTTGACAATCCTTTCTGCAGAGAATGATAACTTGAAGTCACTTAGAGACAGAAGTTGAACAACTATTTTGATGCCATAGGGTGTTTTCCGAAAAACTGTCAATTATGTGAAAGATTAATTGTCATTTCGGTAAAAAGGATAACAAAAAAACACTATTTAACAGATGTAAAATTTCTCACATACACATTTTTGTTATTCATGTAAATTTACTGTCATAAACCCCACCCAAATAAGATTATACTCAGACATGTAGGTGATGAAAATAAAAAACGGAACCTTTGAAACCCTTCCTTCCTCCTCATCCAAAATCCCTAAGGTTGAGGACTATAATACATTATACTACCAGGTACTCCCGATATATAAAGTCTTCTATAATTGGGTTTTCGCTTATTGATTTTACTTCTACCAATCAATCGTTGACTGGGCTACAGTTATTTGTGGCTACCATCCAGGAGAATCAGGGTCCCGCTCCTGTTACCTCAGGACTGTTATGAGAGAAATCTAACTCATGCGTGTTGGGCGAGCACGAGAGTAACGTTATGGAATTTATGATTGGGCAAACATTCTATTATTTTATTTTTAAAACTTTTTGAAAGCTAAATTGGAGATGATCTTTTGTGAATCGGGCGAGCTCTTAAACACTCCTAATTTGTTATGAGGTGATAAGGTTGATGAATTTATGTTATTTGAATAATTTTTTGAGTTTTATAATTAATTGTGTTTTCCTGTTTTATGGTTTGTCCTTAGTGTATCGCTTTTTAGATATAGGGGTGTTTTCAATATGCACCTTTCATCAAAAAATTCATATAAATTTCATTAACAAAAGTATAGTGTTTTTCCATTGTTTTTCTTGATAGCTTTCGAGTTTTTAGAACTGTGAGTTACAGTGGCCTGGGATCCGTACCGTTGTTTATAAGTTCAATATCCGCAGCTCGAACAAACCGTCTGATGGTTTTTTTGTTTTGTTTAAAGAAATAAACTTATAAAACCTTAAAACTTACTAATTTTCAATTCATGAACACTTACATAATGCTCAACAGATTTGAGACCGGTTAGGGGGTTTCATTATTAAATTATTTTGGTTCTAATAATTAGTAATAAATACTAGATTCCAGGTGAGTTTCTTCAGTTTTTAAAACATAATTTATGATCCATCTATTAGTTATTGTTTTGGTTATAATCAAACGTGTGATCAAATGTTATAACTGAGGCATTGGGTATAGGACTTATTCACACATTAACAGTTAATTTTTCGCTAGAGCCATCCATCCCCTCCCTCCTCACCAGAAAAGTGCTTATGTTTTATTTACGTTTCAAATTGCTAATATAACCACAAAAATCATCATCAATCAACTGATATAAACACCTTTTACTGATGGAATGGTTGTACCCGTAATGGTGTTTCTTACAGCGGTCAAACTCATTCTAAAGCGGTTAAACATCAGCTCCCATGTGCAACACTGCACATTTGAAGGGCACAAAAAATCCTTTTTTTAGAACGGTTCGATTAAAACAAGGCAACCTTCGCACTTGTAGTCTAATCCACTCAGAGGCCTACACCAAGAGAAGTCACCAGTTGTAGAATTTTCTAGTTCAACACGTTTAAGCCCCCAGCTTGCTCCATTCAAGTTCTAGAGATTAAAACTTGTATCTTATCAACTACAGGCGATGATTGTTTTCAAATCAGCGATTCGTAGGAGTGCCTAGCGTGTGTCTTAAAATATGACATTGACATGTTCATGTGGTTGTGTGTGTGTGTGTGCTCGTGAGTGTGTGTTGTGTCGTGTGTGTGTGTGTGTGTGTGTAGTGTGTGTGTGTGCGATGTGTGGTGAATTAGTGTGTGTGGCTGTGTTGAGCTGTGTGTGGTGCGCGCGCCGCGCGTGTGGGATATACGCATCGTAGATGATTAACTTGTAGTCAAGAAAGGTGAATCAGGTTAGGCTCAGAGTACGATGTTACATCTTGAAGGAGGTGGAGGAGAGAGTTAAAGAAAAGTCAATTGCAGTTGCATAAAAGATTTCCAGAGCGTTGCAGACAGAGGAACGCATGCTTGAGATAACCACAGATGTGTGGGGGCTTCGTGGTTAGAAAACAGTCTCCTGCCTAACAGTTTCAGATGATCTGTTTGCTTCGAGGAACCCTTCGATTCCAACTTGGTTGGGTGTCCGTGAGGTGTGTTGTGTGTGTGAGATCCCCGGATTCATGCTATACATTCAGCGAAGGGTGGGTTAGTGGGCGATGGGGATACGGATTGGGACGCATATGGCCAGTCGTTGCCTGGGGTGGGCTTGTCTGATGGTGTGAATGATCTTGGTTGTTCTCGGGTTAAATTTGTCATTTGCTCATTAGTTCTGGACTGACGACGGCCACAATTACTTGCGTGACAAAGCGAGGGTCTTGTAACAACTCCATTCTCTTGCGATGGTAATACCCTCCCTTTACTTCTTATCTTCCTCAAAGCCAATATACAAGGGTTTTTTCTCTTATTTAGGGTTTACAGAGTACAAAAACCAGTCGTTCAAAAATAAGCCTCAATATAATATTCTAAAAGAAGAAATACATGGTTGGATGTAGTACAGAATGGAACACCCACAAAACACAAATGCCATGCTCATCTTTTTCATTCTTTCTATTCCATTCCCATATATCCTTATTCATCCTACATTAATTTAAAAATAGGTTCTTCTTTCAGCAGATAATTATTGTTGTCATTACTAAGTTGACAGTAATCATTTTAATAACCTTTAGTATTTATTACACATATCACGTGTAAGTATATAAGTTATTATTGAGGTTTCCAACACACTTTGGAAGGCCAACAGAAAATCCTATGTAATATATATTTTTTATCTACATAAATGATATTTATGTTTAATCAACGAGAAAATCTTACCTGTGTTAGTAATAAATTTTGAGTAAATTTTATTAAAGTAAATATTACATAATGCATGGTAAAATTTGTAAAAATTTAATGCCTATATATATTAAAAAACAAAACGTAAAATCCATAACATAAATGTAAATAAAACTCATGTAAAAAACTTAAAGTATAGATCTTTAAAAACTGGCATCCAAATAGCCTAAATGAAAATTCTTGTATCTATATATAAAATAAAAACGTTAGTCATTGCGTTAAAATTTAAACAAGATCGTTTCAACCAATAAAGTACACAAACAAAAACTAATGGTAATTCTTCGTTGAAAAAAATTATCTTAACATTTCTTTGTAACGACCTTTAAATCCAGGAAATTCTGTGGAACCCTAAGTCTCGTAATAGCTTTCTAGCATAACTGTAAAAATCATAATCACGTATGATAAGGAATATTTTTTCTTTTGTTTTCCTATACATAAATACACACAGACCACACATCACCACTGGTTATATATATATATATATTATATTTAAGTAAATAATTATAATGACACTCGTATAGTCCGCTTCCGGCCTGTCATTAACAATTCAAATATAACATGTTGACTAAAACCACTACATAATAGAAACATGGTCTGTATACCTAACAACTCTAAAATAAGATACAAGGATCTATAAGAAAATTTGATCGTTAATACCACATTTATAACTGTTTAAAAAATTCAAAATGTAATATACTGTACATAGATTTATATACTTTTACAGCTTAATCAAACTGTATTGTAAATACGGTTTGAATGTGGTTGAATTTTTTACTTCAACCATCGGTATAACATGGAAAGCATTGTAAATGCACATAATAATTATCTAATAAACACAAAATTGATTATACAACATTTTTAACAAGATATTTTGAGACCAAATTATTCTAATTGAATAGCATTTTTGTTTTTCTTACTTGGTTTTTCTGAACGCCATACTTTAAATGATGAAGTAAAATATATAACATTTACGAGGAAAACAGAAATCGTAAAATTCAATTAAATGAGTTAAACATGTCCGCATATCGCCTTTGCCATGAGCCGGTTTTACATGTACCTATGTTTCTCCTAGTAAAACAATATACACAACTTTTTTCAGAATTACAAGGTTTTACCTTGAATTGAAAAAATTAAAAATAATGCACGAGAAAAAATTGTGTTTATTCGAATACTTAGACAGAATGGAAAACACTCGTTCGTACTTTTTGTCGTGTCACGCACAGACATTGGCAGCGTCAACCGTGAAAGAAGAAAAGTCATGTCGGATTCGATTATTTATATTGTTATGTTCTAGTACGAAACCGTCCTTTATTTTGATTAAAATTTGAATTACATACCAAGCCGACACTTTATTTACCGCAGAAACCATTAAATGAAAATTCATAGGATTTTAACATAACATGACTCCAAAATGCCACCTTTTAAGGCGACGATGCGATTACTTAATGCATATACTACTTGTTTGGTCATTGCCAATCCTACTTAGTTTAATTTAAAATATTTAATACTCGTTAGGCAGGCTAATTTTACTAGTCCTCTTCATAACAACAAGCAGCAAACTATAGTGAGTTATAAATTAATAAAAATAATCACAATTTGTAAAAACAAATGTATAAAACAGATACCGTACCGGCTTTTGACATTACATTCAAACAATTAAACCACAAAGAACACATCAGTCTAGTCCAGGATAGTAAAAATATCATACAAATACTAATATTATGAATAAACATAATTTAACATCTGTTACAAGTTGAATCTACTCCGTCAGTTCCACATTCTGCTTGTAGCCTCTGTTACATTTCTTATTTTGTATAAACGATTTATTCCCTCTTCTCTATCTGTCCTGAACGCTTTTCTTTCATTTCTGAACACAAAAGCAATTGGAAATACTCGCCGTGGAAGCCTCTCTGTTATCTAATTCCTGTTCATAAATCCTCTATTTACAGTAAATCAATTTCACAGCTCTCTGCTTTGCCGGACTCTGGAATAATCTCCCGGGATCATAGATCAGAGGTATTTGTAGTCGGTGAACAGGTTTCGGGGAGGTGCTTAGGGGGACCACTCTGTTTTGGGCCTCGTTTCGGGGTTGACGATTATTCGTTGCAAAGGATGATGGGGGGACGATGGCTTCGTAATGAATGGCTGATGGATGAATGTCTGTTAATTTCCTTGAAAGTTTTAATATATAATTTATTTATTTTTAGTTTCATTAGAGAATCTTTAGTTCATTTTATTACTTTATATAAATAGAGCATTATAATTTTTTAATGTAAACATAGTAATGGTAAGACTGTAATTTGTGGCTCTTGTTTTACTAGTTAAATAGTATAGTTTATTAATTTTATGGTTTTAGGTGTAAGAGAGGACTTAATAGAATGTCAATGTTTTACGTTGTATTCAATAAAGACAATTTTTCATTTCATTTCATACGTTTCTAATTGATTACCAAAGGATAATAATCTAAGTAAATCAATACCAGCGAGCGTCTGTACACGCATAAGTAAGGAGACCACAACGAAACGTAATGTGTGTACAACTAATGTATACTATCTCTAAAATAGGGCACTTGATAAAAACAAAACACTAATTATCTAAATAATACAGGTCTCGAAATGAATCGACCTAGCACTATGAAAAACTGACCAGAGGCGAATAGTAAATTGATTCATATCGTCAGAAATAAAAAAAAATTATACTTCAATTTTGGCTTTTTTTCTGTCTAGCCCCTTTTTCATGTTTTCTTCATACTCTCTTATATATAATATTTAGTTATCTTCTTGTTATTGATTATGTAACCTCTATTAAAAATTATATTTAAGGGAGGAGTTCACGGGGCTAAAAAAAAACACTAAAAATCAACATTTTATTAAAATTTATTTTGTTTTCTTATTCTCCGTGTTTGTTACGAACTCTCACGGTGATGTTATGATACATGACCAAAAACATTTTTTTTCTACACATGAAAGTAATAATAATTAGCTGCGGCCACTCACACCGCTAAATGTTTTGGCCACTTTGAGCGTTACCTCTAGTGCTCCAGCGAAGGGCAACTCCCAATTTATTAGGATAACATGCATTTTATGGTGAGTACATGACTTATAGTATGTATTCTTATAATTCTTTTGTAAACATTATTTATACTAATAGGAATCGTAGGGATATGATTTCTGCAAGTCTGCCTGTCAGACAGTTGTGATGGTGTCTTCTGCAAGATCAACAAGTGATTCATACTTACCATCTGATTGTATTTTACGCAAAAACAGTTTGTTATTAGTTCTCATAAACAACATTACAGTGATCTGGGTGTATTGCAATAACATTTAGTGAATTATTCAGTTTTATTTAGAGATTGCCTTATTTAGTTTCATTCGTTTAGTAAGTGTTGGTTTCGTTGTATTGGTTAGTAAGTATTGCTAGAGTAGACCAAAACTAATTAGGCTATGCTTCAGCTGGAAAATGCCTCCTCGAATGGAAAAGAAATAGTTCAAAAAGTGAAATAAGATAGAGCTAGGTTTAGCTATTCAAAAGAGGATGGGAATTGTGACAAAAATCTAGAATCTAAAAAATGAAATCCTGAAGTGGGGGATATTGCTAAGTGGCAATAGTTCAAATAGGCAAGGTCCACATAATATGCCTGAGGCCTATTCCTAAACAGAAATTTTTAGAGCAAATAAGTCTAATACCTGGACCAATGTGTATGTCTACTCAACCTAATGTACCAGAAACAATGTATATAGATGATTTGGTACACGAACGTCAGAAAAAAAGGACTTTGTAGACCAGTGACATCAGGTAGGGCCTACAAGATTTAGACGCTGCGCCTGAAATATTTGTTCGTGGACAAAAGTGTTATGAGCAATTTGGTGACAAATTTGTTATGCCCCGATTGTTTTAAGGTCAAGCCTGAAGCTATCTTATTACAAAATAGAGTAGGGTTTACGCCTCAGCTTTCTGTGGATATGTAGTGATTGTAGTGCCCGGAAAACATAAGTGTCCATGTCTAGTTCAAGGCAAATAGAATTCCGAAACTTGGAGTACGACATAACACTAAAAGAGTTGCTAAAGCTTTTAATGTACTATAAGCAAGGGATATGCCGGCTAATAGAGCAGTTTGCTTTAGTAATGAACGATTGAAACATTATGGAGCAAGGGATATTATAGCAAGTGTATGAAAAAGCAGTAAACAAAATCCACAAAAAAAGATGGCCGGTATTGCTACGTCTTTCAAAAGCACCGAAGCACGCGTTGGTTGCAGTGAACATTGTCAAAAAGGGAAAACAGCGCCTTTACGAAGCTAATAGTGCGCATAGACTTAGCGGTCAGTTTCGATGGATCGTGTGCACAGAAAGGGGGTTTACGTCAAAACTATGGAGTAGGCTCTATTTATTCATATAGAATACGGGGACTAGTAATTGACTATTGCGTTCTCTCGCGAAATTTTTGTCGCAACTGTGCCCTCAGCAGATACATGATTTGGGGAGAGGAAGCCCAGAAGTTTTGACATTTGGTATGCAGGCCATGAATAGATTGCGATAAGAATTATGAAGGATCCTCTTCCAGGTTAGTGGCAAGTCGTCCGCCGCTGAAATTCTTTGGAAAACGCTCCACTAAGCTACAAATTTCGCTATCACAACATTAGTTGAGCGATGGAGATTCAAAGGTTGTTCACTCATTTAAAAGACCTCAAACATCTATGGAGAAGATGTTTTAAAAAAAGAGGCGTGTAATAAATCACGTGTTTCTAAAAAGGAATGGGGACACTGCTCTCCGCGCAAACCAAGTAAAAGTGTTGCAAAGCTCAAAAAATCACTCTTGGAGGAAAATCCCATGGCCAGTCTAAAGGACTAAACCATCCAAAAAGCGTACCAGGGTATTACCACGAATGCTGTATTTTAGTTGTATCAACAAAGATGCACCCACTGTTAGAAACTCTATCTTAAGGCTACTCTTCTCCACTGCACATCGACCGATGAAAACCCCTAGTCATTACCAAGTGTCCCAACCGATACAAATTCATTGGTGTTTTTACAACCGTTTGGCGTATTGCTAATAATGAAATTCCTGGAAGCCATAGTGACAACATAAAAACACCTCTCAATCCAACTGTTCTCAAACATATTGCGATCCAATATATAAGAGACTCACAGAAAATAGCCTGTTAGAAAGATGTCTCAAAGGTCAAACTCAGAATGCCCAATGAAAGCTTACATAGCTTCATTTGGCGGAAATGTGACAAAGCGAGAAGGTGTATCAAGAAGGATAGTTGAAGCTGCTGTAGCTGAGGGTGTGAGTGAATTTAACTTTGGAAATGCCTCAGCTATCAACATTCTTCAAAAGAAAACAAAATTTCACCTGGAAAAAAAAAGCATCATGATTGCAAGAGTGCGAGATCGACGTCGAAAACTTAAAAATCCATCGAGCGAAGTCGGAGATGAAGAGAGTCCAAAAGAAGAAGGAACTATTTGAGAAATGAAAAATCTGCAAGAAGAGGAAACAGAGGAAGGAGCTAGAGGGCATAATGTTATGGTGCTTTGGAGAATTTAATAATAAGGTAGGCCTATTCATCAACTAGTCTATTTTTTTCCTTACTATTTTTAGTTTTTTTACGTTTTCCGAAAGTTTGTTTTTATATATACAAAATAAACATTTGAATAGTCTCAGGTTGTAAAAGAGATAGAGCCCTAATTTTTTTTTTTTTTTTATTTTGTTCTTAATTAAATTGTCTACAAAAGTGGAGTATGGATTTGCTGTTAAAATTATGAGAAGTGTTTGAAAATCTTTTTTTAAACCTAAAAAAGTTGGTTTATTTTTTTCTGTGTTTGAAAAAAAAGTTTTTCTCTACCTAATTTTAATGTTACTAAGTACAAACCCAGACTCCTAATTGTTTATAGACCTGTATTCATGACTATATTAAATAATATATAATAGCTGAAAATGTTTATTAGTTTTTGTGCCTTAGTAATTTTACTTCTATAACAGCTAAAATTCCGGCAAATACCCTCCCCCCTAGAGGGGGGGGGAGAATTTTCAAGGTTTAAAAAATACAATTTCTTTCTTAAACTGTCCTCTATCCAATTAAAAGGGTTTGTTGAAAACATAATTAATAACATATAAAAAAATTGTCCTTTTTCATGATTCCCCCCTTAATACTGCAAAACACTGTTCTTGAAATCCTGTGTGCCATTGTTTTTGATTTTACGTCTTTGTCAAGAAATTGCTTGGGTTTCAAACGCTATGTCTAATTGTACTTTATACCTACTATTTTAGTTATTCTCCGATAATAATGGCTCACAAAGGGTTTTGTGAATTAAATTGAAATTTATCTTTATTCCGATTTACGCAGTTTGGAATCATTCTTATGTTTAGTTTGCTCTTGTTTGTTACTAACTGATGATATCCACTCAGTCTAAGATCGGATTTAACACTTTCTTGATTTTTTTACTTTTTCATTCGAATTAAATTTTTAAATTGAAGTATCTAAAGGTTAGGCAGTTATATATGAATAAGCATCGCCATAATATTAAATTTTTAATAACTAGACATTAATTCATTTCCAGTTAGACTGAATAGCTTGAAACTGAATTGTTTTATTTTGTACTAAAAGTTTGTTCGTTCAGTTGGTAATACTATTTCAATTACCAGCAATAATTAACTGCCAATAGAAAAAAGCTTTGTTAAATCTTTCCCCAAGACAAGACTTGAAATAGAGAAAACGTGTGTATACGTGTTTTTCGGGGAATTATATTGAAATAAATTAATGCTTTTAGTACAGGATTTTCAATTTCTGTTTCCGAGTATATTATATAACGTTACGTTTTCATATGTACGTTTGTATGTAAATATTTACTACTTCATAATTTAAGTTTCAACGTTAACTAAGTAAGAAAAGAAAAATAGTAGTCAGTTTTATGACATTAATCAGAAAATATTATATTATAATTTATAATTATATTTAATATTATAATTATGATTACTACAATTTTTATACGATTTCTGTGTAAATAATTAACTCTACATATATTTAGAATGCAATTTTACACGTAGTTTAGTACAAGTGTAAGCATATGCTGACATAATAGACAATGCAGTTGATTCCTTGGTAAAATACATATAAACCATATGTATACGTAGTTTTAATGGCTATTTTAATATGATATTATAATATTCTTTCCTATAGAGCCTACTTCTGTATTTCAGAGTTATGTATTGATTAAACGTCACTATCGAGGGTAACACGTATTCTAGGTTTCTGAGAAGTATGTTATAACCGTTTATTTGTGGAAAATACAGTTGGTATTCAGTTTTCACAAACCTTTTTACACAAATCTTATATTTTCGTATACCATTTGATTTGTTTGAACCCAGTATTCATATTATTGAAAAAAATGTTATTATTCCCTTATTAGGTGGTGTAAGTTTTCTGATTCCTGCATACTAATTCAATCATAATGAAGTGCAAACAATATTTTAATAAAAGTAAGTCGCGAGTTCATATTTTTGGGTTAAACCTTCATCTGCATTTGTTGAATATTTTTCCTCTACCGTGGCCATTACAAACCATGCCTTATTCCGTTTTTTTAAGGAGAAGCTTATCCGCGTTTAGGCCTTATTCTGCCTATCAAGCACCACTTTTATACCATCCTGGACTGTCTGTGCCAAGATGTTATAAAACAGAATAAAAAGAGAGTCGATACATCACAGGGTCAAAAATAGTAATAAGAAGTGCTACGGTCAAATAAAGGATTTGAACCTGCAATATATATAACTCAGATAATCTATAAATCAGATAGTATCTCCAAGATAGTCGATGTACCCTACAGTACTTGTAGCTTTTCATAGCAACTGCTGTTTTATATTATATATAGAACAAGTTGATATGAACATATGTCCTATCACGCATCGTTTAGTGTCTGTTTGTTCGCATGTGTCTTTATTTTTTAAATCGTATCTCAGAAGCCGTTGGTGCAAATAAACTTGAAACTTTTTAGCAGTTATGTAAAGCTAATGAAAAAATTAAACAGTTAAATACCTATTATTACTTTCCGTTTCAAAAGGACGGTATTTAAGTAAAACTGTAAATCATACGTAAACATTGCAAGAATAATTATTTATTGAAACTTTAATAAAAATAATATTAATACGAAATCTGTGAGAAAGAAAACACTTATATATATTTTTTAATGGTAAATGTTCATGCTTTCTTAGATGTGGAACGTATATTCTTAAGTACAACTCCTAATTGTTTATTATTTATCAGTCTTTGCATTACAACAGTTTTTTTAATAAAATAAATCATGTATATGAATAAGAAGTTTTTATTTTTACATATAATTTACATTAAGATTTAAAGCAGAAATTCAGCTCTATGTATGCTTCAGGTCGGCGGTTTAAGGAATTTATTGCTCTTTCAAAGATTCCAGGAGTAGGCTTGATGCTGTTACATCCTCCTTGCACATGGAGCAATATTCTTGTGTGTTCAGGTTATAAAAAAGTCAAGCACGGGCTTGATAATTACCGAACGATTACAGGTAAAGCAATAAAATTTGCTACATCATTACTGCATCTATAAATATACTTTTTTAAGTAACTGCCATTGTTTTCATATCAGGGGGTGGCCTGCAGGGGATCGGAAGAAAATCTTAAATAATTGCATGGGTCGAGTAGTGCATCAAATTAAAGATCTCTAATTAGTACAATATAATGCCGTAAATCCGACCTAAAAAGGATCAATCTTTAAAATACTATGGTGATTTAAAAGTTGAAACATATACAATGTAAGCAATGTTCTAGATGGTTTAATATTTTTTTTTATTCCCTCAAGTTGTGAAAGTTATATTGTT
>NW_025786129.1:0-17889 GCF_021130785.1 Homalodisca vitripennis | reverse complement strand
TATGACTTTCGATCCGTCATGTCATTTTTAATGAATTCTCTTCTCTGACAATGGAGCACATTGCCAATAATTGTGCCTTCTTCCGAGGGGTTTAGATGGTTAAGATCTTGGCTGCATTATTGGCTTCGTGGTTAGGATTCCGTCACAGTAGATTAATAACTTAATTTCCTTTGATTGTTTTATTCATTTTAACAAAAGCACTTTTAACTTCAGTATGAAAGATAAATCTACGATGGTTAACAAATTATATACCTTATTCTTCCATACCACACATACAAATATACATAAATATTAACGTGAAGAAACAACATGAGATACAACCTAATCTCCTTCAGCTACTTCAGTCAGCTGTAAGCCCCTTAAACATTTAATTGGACGATTAACAAGAACGTTTTATCAAGACTTTTAGACAATTTTTATATTATTATATTATTATTTTCTTTTCTGTTTGTAATGTACATATTGTCATTATATGTTAGTATTAAAGTAATAAGATTCTTTAAACTACGAATATTTTATTTAAATTCAGTTCAATTTCTAAACCGTTTGGAAAGGTGTGCTATTCAGCACTATATATGTTTAACATTAAAAATGGAATTTACCATATTGTATTAAGGATAACAAAAATCATACTTTTAATTAGCTTAGTAAAAAGCTTGTTACTTTTGGCCTAATACGACGGATTCGGGTTCAAGTTGTGTATGTGACCGTTGTACTTCTTATCAGTTCCGTTTGCCTTGTACCAACTCAAGTCCTCATTTATCTGATAACGTCCTCCCACAGGCCAGTCGGCCATGATGATGGACAGAAAAAATATTAAAATGGGATTAATAAAAACGTATCGTTACCAAACTATCTTAAAAATATAAATGAGGTCACTTATTTAGCATCTTCCAAGATATTCGATAAAGATTTCGTGAAATTCGTTTGTTTTAAAAGCTAACTTCAATATAGTATAAAGTTAAGAAATCTAAACAAATTTTAACACCGTTGCTTTTTTAGAGGAAAACAAGTTTCCTGGAGTTGACATTATCGGATTTAAGACGCTACACTTTGCGGAAGATGTAACGGAGCCTAAATCGTGTAAACAAGCTATGCGTGAGATATATGAGCTATACGAATTCAATAGGATGGAGGTGAAATTTACAACAAGAAACATCTTGAACCACACAATAATATCTAAATTATATTAGTGTATTGTTCAAGACCTTCATGGTAAGTCACACCGCTGAGTCTCTCTTATAAACTTTCAAAGTATGTTTTCTAAGTTACTTAAGGCCATATGTAAATGATAGCAACGTGAACAGTTGCCGATATCGTTAGACAAAATATACACATCCGACATTTTTCTACGTTATTAGTCACCCCGTCCTGTACGCCTCACAATGCTTTCCGTCTCCCAGTTATTTTTACTTTGTCTACACTATTAAGTTCTTGGATGAACTAAAAGGATGTAGACCAGCGGTACTGCTATTTGGCCGCTCTCCCTATTTTCCAGTGCCAAGATGCCATTGTCCCATGTTTAACTCTGGATAATAATGTGGTGAAATATTTCACGCTCTCTGTTTATTCTCGCGTCCACTCCTAAGTTAAATGTCCAGTCTGCATCAACACGGGCACCGTATTCTTATGCAAGTTGATGCAGGTCTACTTTCTTTGCTTACTTTACTCCAGTGTATACCCCATTATAATGTAGTTTCCACGCACTATGTAGAAAATTCATACTTCGGTTACTGTTCAGTATTCTTTCTCTATTGTAAGAAGCTACTGATTGTCACTCTTCCTCGATAAATTAATACACTTGAGTGAAACATTTTTGCGAAGTAAAATATTTGTCTCAAATTATGCCAATATCTTGTTATTTTTATTTGACTTTCAGTATTGAAAAATATGCAAAGATGAAGATTAAGGCAACTATTAAAAAAAAGCCAACAAAGGAATTTTGTTCTTGTCGTTCCATGATATAACTGATAAAAACTATTTAATAAGTATTGCATTTATAATGTTAACATTTCTTCATCTGCATAGTTTAAATAATCAATTAATCTACAACATGAATTACGCGAGCGAAACTGCGGGGATTTGAACGATAACCAGTATTAGTGACACCACACAATACACAGTCTGTGCATGATTATTTGTTGAAGTGTGTCAGTATAAATTAATGATGCTGTGTTACGCGTTCAGATGCTAAAGTCAACCGCTGTATATCAGGACAATATTTCAATTAAAAACACTATGGGCGTAGATCATTTCTCAGAAACGGTTAAAAAACTGATAGTATTTTAATACGTCATAACCTATTACTCTCAACTCAACTCCTATAATGTGTGCATACAATGTGCTTTAAAAGCTGATTGATGTGACTAATCGTAGGATTAAATTTTCAGAATTAGTATTAAAATAACTATGCGATAATGTACATAATAAACGTTTACATACAATTGGACCTATATTATAACGTTTATTTAATATGGCTTAATTTTTTATTGACAATAGCCTATTTGTTTCGTGATTGTATAAATAATTCTGGTGAAGATATTGTCAATTAAAAATTGTAATTACTTATACTTATATATTACTGTGCTAGAATTATTTTTCATGCGTAATGGAAGTAGGTTTTATACTTTATTGATAGCCTTATCAATCCACTCTAACTTGAGTTCCGAAACACATACAAGACTACATGTACCGCAAAAAAACCGTTTGTCAGAAAATACAATCTAACGATAAACTTCGTTACAAGTGCCCACTTACCGTTTGTCGTTTGACGCATTGCTCTGTGTAACCTTTATTTAAGTATCATATCCAAGTATGTTTTTTCGTTTGGGTGTTTTCCAATATATACATGTTTTTATAAGATAATTTTTGCTCCTAAGTAAAATAGTTAAACAACTTATATCAAATGTAAAGACATAAGATTATTCCAAAGTCCTATCTAACGGATTAGTTAAAATATAAAAGTGTGTATAAGGCTTGATTTACTTTAGTGTAACGACCGTCCTTGTTGTGAGTTCTCATTTGGCAAAGGGCTTTTGTGTAAGATAAGTACATATTCTAGACAGCAAAACTAGTTTGATTGAATTGTCCTAGTCTATGGTGATGTTTATAGTTTAGTTCTGATCTAGGTAAATAAAACGACCTAAGAATTTAAATTAAGCGTGAGATACAGCCAATTACATTGTGATATGTATTTATATAAAATATTATACATACAATATTTATAAGAACCAAAAAAATTATAAGAAAATATCGTAAGTAGGACATGAAATGAATTATAATGCTCTAACTTTACTGTAATTTGATTTATTTTTATACTCATTTGCACATTGATATCCTATATACGATGCCTAATAAATAAATATATTACCACTTTCATATGTTCACTAGTCCCCCCACCTCTAAATTTCCCTACACCTCATTCTATCCAAGTTTGCGTAAGGAAGAGAAAAAGAGACTTTGATTTCAATCTAAAACCTCTGGTATCTGGATCTCTCCATTTCAAACTTTTAGTCAATCTATACTTTTCAACGTTTCGTAGTGTGATATACACCAATTCAGAAAACGTGGGTTGTTTAAACTTTCCATTACGTGTGTGTATTTTATAGACAGTTAAAGTTATCAGCTTATTTGTATCAAGATATTATAATGTTGTTCTTAGTGCTATTTCTGTTGTATAAAACCTGTCCCATGCTAATTTTCTACAAATTATAGTTTGGAAATGCATCAACCCTCCATAAGAGGTTGGTTGGTTTTTATCTATTAGGTATTTCCATGTGGTCAAACAATAATATTGAATTATAGTTACGTTTCAACCCACTAATAAAAAAGCGGCAATGTATCTATTGTGAATGCAATTATAACAAAGGTTACTTTCCTTGCTTTGGGCCTAATCCATATGCGATTATATTATTCTGATAGATGCTTAATCTATTTGTATTAAATTTACCTATCGGCTTTTATAATTAAATGTTTGAAAGTAAATACAATGTGGTATCCATAATTCAAGACCAAGTTTTATTTTGAGGGTAAGAGGACAAAATGATGATTCAATTAAAAATTATTGCGTCCATGTATTTGGATTTTCTAAAAAACGGCTAATTGATAACAATCAATAAACACTTAATATAAAGATGACTACTGTCAAGATTCATGAAGCACTCCCACGTTCGAGTATGAATGAGTATTGCTCCCTGTGTACCTAAATTACAATGATATGGTACGAGACTTTTACGCTGGAAGTTAGGATTATAATCCGTTTAAAAGTTTATGTAGTATTAAAAAAAATTTGAAAGGTATGTTATTTTAGGTTGTAAATTATTATTAGTTTAAATATCTCTTGACGCTTTAATAATTAATTTTACGTTTCATGACTTTTTTTTAAATAAAAGATGATTTGGATGCACTTTATTGTAACCTTGTCGACGGCGTAAATGAGCATCGATTTCGTCAACGAGGTTCTAAATTGTGTTTAAACGTGATTTCATAACTCAACACATTGGTGGTAGATATAGGACTTTTTGTATAAGTAATATTCAAATATAGGTTACACAAAAAAAGTAGATATTCATATGGTTTGGAAAAGCCTAATATGTTCAAATAAAATGGTTGAAGAGAATTGTCGATCCTACTATGTGCGACCGCAGATAGTAAGGGACGTTTCAAACATGGAATTCATTCCATTCTTATTAATATTCCATTGATATCGAAACAAACTTTATCATTTTCTAATTGTAAAAATTTGAGGAGCAAATCTCACGACATAATTCTAGTGCACTTACATGCAACACAAGTAATTTAAACAATGAATTCTGTAAAAGAAATAAGAGATAAATATATTTATTAAAAAAATTACACAGTGAACAATCCTTTTAAAGACATTTTCTAAGTAATGAGACATGTACAGGTAAGTACTCCAAAACTTTATTGAAGATCACAACAGTTATAAGATTACTATAACAAAAACAATGGTATGCTCTATTGAAAATTTACTTGTTCTAGCCCAAAAGCTCACTAGAAGGCTGCCATATCTTGGTAATGTATATTGACTTTAAAGTCTCCTCCTGAGACTGGAATCTTGGCTTTCCAACATGTGCATTTAAATTACCATTATTACCTTTGAATCATTTGTTAGCTCTCACAAATAGCTTCCTGCCGTAAATTTGATATAACCGTTTATACCAAAAGTTGTGTATACTTATAAGTTTATAAAGTGAAAAATAATTCTGTCATAGCAACAAAAGCTTACATTAAAAGACAAAAATTATTACTACTTTACTTATACATTTTTTTCTTGTAAATGAGGAAGGTATATCTAATAAGTTTATGAGAATAATTTAATATAAACAATTAATTTGGTGACTCCTGCTTAAATAAAAATTTAGACTTTATCAACTTGTTCTGACCATTATAATGGACAACATTTCACCTCCTTCAGTAACAAAATTAACTAGGTTAAAATGCGAATGTTGTTACGCATGAGTATGTTGTTTGAGCTCATAAACAGATATCACACGTACTTATACGAAAGTATTTATTTACCAAGTTTAGCATATTTATTCTGTTAGGGGTACAAGTTAAAAAAAAAATATATGAATGATGCTTTATCGACCAAGTAGTAATAATTTCTCTATCTCGTTTTATGGTACTTATGCACTATACGGACCCCACCTATTTTTTTACAAATTGGGTAAAGTAAGGTTATTTTATGTTATGCTAAATTACTATCATATCATAATTTAACCTAACCTAGGTCCTAGGTCAGGAGACTAGATAGTGGACAATCAGAGCGGGCGCGTGAGTCACTGTTACTGTCTGACACATACTGCGCAGCGACAGTACATTGCCGTTGCGGTCGCTATGCTGATTTGGGATCTGCCGTCTACAGAAGAAGAAGCCGTGGTTTTTTTTCAAATAACGAGATCTGCTGCCAGTAACGAAATTATGCGAAGGAAGACATGCCATGGAGTATTTCGGCGAACAATACCCTTTTTGGAAGTGCAATGTTAAACCGTGCAAGAAGAAAGTGGGGTTTCTTGTCGTACGTGGTTTGAACACAGTAGGTTACCATTTGTAACAACATTGCGTTTGGTGTATTGTTGGTGGCTTAATAATTTACAAACCATAGCAGATAACATCTGTAAACTTTGCACAGTGTCACTATGGCTATGTAAACTATTTTTCCTTGCTATTACCATGACATGCCAACCATGGGGTGACGGCCCACAGAGGAAAAACATGGAAATCTTAAATGAAAGCGATCCAGTCAGAAATGGCAGCGCATAATGTACTTCACAATGTGTACCTAAAACAACCCGCTATTTCTGATTGGATAAACCTTTTGAGATGCGGTTTACGGCATTCAACTCTACTAAAGTGAGCTCTTTCAAATGAGGTATCACTCGACCCATGCTTTCATTGTATGTATGTATGATATATGTATGTATATCTGCTAGAAATCAATAAAAATCCAATTTAAATGAATGAATTTGAAAAGCAGAAAAATCTCCTACAACCAATGTCAAATATGCTGCCATCAATAAAACTTCTATTTATTAATAAGGCAATAGGCAATAATCTATTAAAATGGTAAAAACTTGAGAAATAAATATTATAACGTCAACAATCTTCCCCGATAGTTATTATTCTGCTTGTATTATTTCGCCACTTTTTTCACAAATTTTGTAATAATAAGCTTTAATATCGATAAAAATACGTTAAAACTCATTTAAAATGTGACTTTGTTTAATAAAATTTTAAAACATTTGGAGTAAGCAGCTTTTTTGTAATAAATAGAGCGAGGTAAAATTTCCACATTTTAAAACACCAGATGTGAGTTCCATTATATTCATACCACGCCATGAAAAAAATATTAAAATTATAATTTATTACGGCATTTAAATATAGTAATATTTTAAAATTATTAAATAAAACCATCATTAATTTTTCACGTAATACTTACTATTCATAACACTTATTATTTTATTATCGCCAGAAAAATGTATATTACCTTAAAAAGTGTAGTTCTTTTTAGAGATATTCTAGATATTTTATGTCTTGAAAATCTATGTAATTGCAGTTAATTTCAATAATCATAATTTACAGGAAATAGGTGACATTTAAAAATAACTAGTAACAATCAGTCATTATTATACAATGTACGTACCTTTTCAATACGTGTATTTCATCTGGTGTTTCTGTTTACATTGAAGGCTCCCTAAAATTGTAAAATTATTTGATTATTTATAAACATGTATTGTGTTGAACACTCTTGGAACAATTGGAAAATGTTGTAAATAGTAGCTAAATGTGAATAAAAACCAACTCCAAATGGTTTATTTATTGACAAGGCCTTTCGAAAGCAAAGGTTTCCATCATCAACATATTAACATTCAGTAATATATTTGAGGTTATTCTTTACGAATCTTATCTTAGCTCCTGAACATACTCATAATTCATGGCTAACCCTGGTAGGCAAATAAGAGGTTGTATTTTAAAATGGCCCGAAAATGTGTCAATGAGAATCCATATAACAAAAAATAATACATTTAATGTTTAATTGCTCAATGTTTAATAGACAAAATTAAAGAAAAATATCTTACAATTACAGTGTGGGTAATTGAAGTATAGTGAGTCTAATACTAATTAGTTCAAACTATAAACTTAATTTAGCGTCTGAAATCTGACGCTGTCACAGGCTTGAGTGATGAAATCTAGAGTCCAAACACATCTGAAGAGATTTTTTTTAAATCAGCGACGGGAAACTCTAAACGACCTCTTTGCACCATTTCGGCATCAAAGACACCTATAGGCACTACTACTAAAGTGTAATCTAGAATTAGTGTTCTTTTTGAGTTATTAGATGTACAAATCGAGTACACTGCAGTGTTTTAGACACGATCCCACCAATGTCAGTGGAGCAACCGACATTTCTAACACATAAATCAGGTATGGTGGGAAGGGCTATTTCTATATGCACTAAGTGGAAGCTGCAATACGTGTAGCTACATTATTAAAGGAAATAAAGATTTGATTATACAGGGTGTAACATAAAGTCGTGCACAGGAATAATAAATTCTGAAAGATAACAGATAAATCAACAAGATTTGGTACATCAACACTACACCTAAAAATCTACTTTTTTAAGGAACTATCAGTTTTCTGTAATTTCATGGGAACGTCCCGCAAGAAGTCAGAAGGAAATCTTAAATAGGAGCATAAGTCAAATTGCACATCATTTTAAAGGGCTTATCTAGCAGAGTTTAATGCCGCAAACCGCCCTCGAAAAATTTATCCAGTACAAAATGGCGGCTGTTCAAAGGTTTTATTTAAAACAGATGATTACTTACCAAATGTTTTCAGAGTAAATGTTCGAATTGTTTACCTCCGGTTATTTGACAGTTGGAAAGACGCACACAAAAACTAATTTACTTGGTTTTAAAAGGTTTTACTTGGATACATTGTATTATATAACCCCAGTAAAGTCAAAACTGTAACAAAACGAATACTGCAGCTAAATACTACATTATGCTTGTCAGTTGTAACAGAAGTGAAATTATGACGTTAGTTATCCTCAAGGGTTACAAATTTGGTCCTGATATATTGATAACGAGGAAAGCCTTATAACAGTAACAATTAGAAATCTCTTATCTTTGGGTCGCAGTTTGAACTTTCCTATTAGTCAGTCTATTCATAGTAGGCTATTCTAGTTTTCTTGTTTTAGTAGTGCTGTCGCAACCTTTTTATCAGTGCGCTTTAGTACAAAAGTACTTTGTCGTATTGCTTGTAGTTCTTCAACTACACTATGTCGCTTCACGAACGTGAACGTATAAACACTTCTTATGATGGTTTGGTTGGGGAAACAACAGGACGATCACACGAGGAAGCATGCCATTTATTTCATGACTACTTTCACGAGAGGCAGCCAATTTCTAGAACAACTGTAGGGGAGAATTGTTCAACGCTTTATGGAAACCAGGAAGTGTTTCCGATCGTCATAGGTCAGGAAGTGCCCGCCACTGCGATAACCGAGGACAACTCTTTAGATGTATTGCTGTTATTTATTGAGAACCCGCAAGAGTCCCTACGCTCAGCAGCACAAACTCATAACGTCTCTGTTACGTCCTGTTAAATAAATTGTGAAAGGGTCTAATTTTAAGCCTATATAAAGTTTCATTTGGTGCACGAACTCAACGAAGATGATTTCGATCGACGTATAGAATTTTGTGAAAGTATGATGGCCAAAATAGATCGCAACGAAATTGATGTAAACAATATTGTGTTTTCAGACGAGTGTTCATTTATGCTGAATAGTAGCGTAAACAGGCACAATTGCCGTTACTGGAGTAGCGAAAATCCTCACTGGATGCGGGGGGAGCACATACGCAGTATCCACTAAAGGTGAATGTCTGGATTGGTTGTGATAGTTACCCAGTTGGTAGGTCCTTTCTTTATTGAAGGAAATTTAAATGCAATATCATACCAAACGTTTTGCTGGAAAATTAAATTACACCATCACTTCGAAACATGTTTGGAGAACATTTCCAGAATATCTGTTTCAACAGGACGGAGCACCCCCACACTACCGGCATTGACGTAAGAGCCTATTTAAACACTTTTTTGCCAACGGGTGGATCGGAAGGCGGGGGACTGTAGAATGGCCAGCGCGTTCACCAGATCTGTCTCCATTAGACAAATTTTGTTTGGGGTTACCTTAAGGACAACGTCTACAAAACAAAGCCCCAAAATGTACATGAACTGAGAGAAAGAATACTTCAAGAATGTCAGACGATTCCTCAAGTTGGCCTGCAAAATTCTGTTAATAGTTTTTTATGTGCGTCTTTCCAACTGTCAAATAACCGGAGGTGAACAATTCAAACATTTACTCTAAAAACCCCTTAAAAATGATGTGCATATTGAACTATGATCATATTTAAGACTTCCTTCTGACTCCTTGCGGGACGTTTCCCATGATATTACAGAAAACTGATAGTTGCTTCAAAAAGTAGATTTTTAGGTGTAGTGATGATGTACCAAAATCTTGTTGATTTATCTGTTATCGTTTTAGAAAATGTTTATTACCTGTGCAGGACTTTATGTACACCCTGTATATATATATATATATGTGTGTGTGTGTGTGTGTGTGTATATATATATATATAGTATATATATATATATATATGTGTGTGTGTGTATATATATACATATATAAATATTTAGTTTTAATTTTGACATTAATAATTTTCAAATATTTTCAATTGTATTAGGCTCTTTATGTGACATTATTATATCATGGAAACTTTATTTGTTGAGTTTCCAACAAGAATGTTAATGTTAGTATTTGTCAATTCATATAATCTATCAATCGTTGTAAAGTGGTGTTTACATATAAAATTGTAAGTTTACCAGTTTGTTTTATATTATTGCTAATTATATAGAATATAAATATGTATATTATTTTATAGTAAATTGTGTAACATAAACAAGACTATTAATAAAAAAAAATTAACAACTGGGTGTGTCAACCGCACCTTACAGTAATGCTGACAAGTTATATTTCTGTAATTATACTCCTCTATTATGTTACTAAATATTAGGTAACTTTAGAACAATGAAAATATACATTCTAGGAACTACTATCCTAATGCCTCAAAGGAAATTCATTTTCCTGGATGGTAACTTAAACATTGACATTGCTATTGTAGTGGTATTAGTATTCAGGAATAAAAAGGTACGATGGTAAAAAATCTGTCTCGCAATTGTCTACAGCACTATGTGTATTCACATTTTTAATGTATTCATATCTCAATTGCCTTATCAAGGTCTTATCTGTATTTACGCACAGTTAAAAAAATAAAAATGAATTACATGGTTTTAGTTTGAAAATGCACACATGTGATATTTAGTAAATAAACTGTGCGGTTTATTATAAAAAGTGTAATTCTAAATACCGTTACAAATTTATTTTATAAGATAAATGTAGAAGATAATTCCAACAGCGATTTGATAACGTTACACAATGAGTTATTCAAATTAACTAAACTGATATATTATGGTTATTTCTTACGATTTGAGTATATTACGAAAGGAAATCAGGGGATATATTAAACTACAGCCAAAGCCTGATGAGGCAATGAGAATACCGCTTCACCTAGATTTGCATTACTATATGCGTAGTTTGGGTGTCTATAATGTCGAAACGACGCTGGGGGTTTCGTTTTGAGCTTCTTTGATCAACGTCGCCGACTGTTTTTGGATCCCTTCAGACGAACATGACTAAAAGATTTCAGAAGTCAAGTCTGCCAACAGCATCAGATTTCAGATGCTACACATAAGAGGAAAGTGAACTGGAGCTAAACACAATAATCGCATTGATGTCCACCCTTCCCACTATTGCTGCGTTATGTGAAGGACAAAACCTGTTAAACTTTATTTGTCACTCACTGTGTCTAAATATTATTGGTGGTAATTTTGATGACTCGTTCACTGATTTTATTCTAAGAAGTTTTTTTAAAATTGAAACCATGTAAAATCAGTCCTTAGAATAAACGTTTATTTAATTTGGTATAAACGTCATATATTTAAACTTAAACTTTAATTTTGATTTTCATATGTCTGATTATCCAATCACTTATGCAACAGCAGACAAGATTAGTGAATATAAAAAAGTATTTCAATGTACTAAATTGAATTAAATTATCAATTCAGAAGGAAAATTAATTTTTGTTGTTTTTGCAGAAATGTCAGTACAGTGTACACCAGCCGGCGGCGCGGTGGCGTAGTGTTGGCAAAGCAGTGTCATTGAGTGAAGACACCCCTGCTTCCAGAGCTCAGTGTCTCGAATCCATCACCAGTTTTATCCTCCTGCTGGTAGCATTATTTCTGGCTACGTGATACAATTTCACTTGAATTATTTTTCCACGTTAACACTAAATCAGAGGCAAAAATAAAGAATGTAAATAAGATCTGTAGCTATATATGTTCCAATTTCATGAAAATATACAGTTCTACTGCGAAGTTAAGAAAAAATTATTAAAATAATTCTTACATCATTTTTCAAGTATGTGAAAATTAGAGAATTGTTATATCATAAATATGTTTTTGTAGTTTAAGATGATGCAAAATTGTTGAATTGAATATTACACTGGTAAAACAGACGTAACCCCATCCTACAATCTCTTTGCAATTAATAGATAAATAATTAAATATTACTGTCAAAATGAATAAATTGTGTTTCAGTGTACAACAACATATAATAGGCCTAAAACTCAATTGAAAAACTAAACATTAATTCATGAAACTACGACACTCATAAAAAATAACTGACTGGACGATCTAGGGTGTTTTAGTATGATTCATAATAACAATAATAATAATATGATAATCATTAAAATTGTAATTTTGTCCAACTAATATTTAAAATTATATATATATATATATATATATATATATATATATATATATATATATATATATATATATATATATATATGTCAGCTATGTCAGACTGACCAAATATTAGTTATTTTATTTTAAATTTAATGCTAGTAAATGAAACAGATTGATTTTCAAATATAATTGGAACTTTGATTTAATCATTGGATAAACTCTGATGATCTCAACTGCAATGTCATCATCAAGCCCGTTAATCTCAATGGTCGTGTTCGAACCAACTCGGATGTTAAAGGTATGTTGATTGCAGAACTATCACATTGTGCACTCAAAGCGTTATTACATTTTGCTTTGTCTTTGTCATGTAAAGGGTTTAAAACTTTGTTTGAAACAAGTGCAATATCATATATCCAGTCACAGCTGCAATATATTGTTTTGCAAAAACGGTTCTAGAATATTCCAGAAACAAAGAGATTTACACAGTTTTAGCAGCACTCTTTAGTTTACTAGAGTTTGAGCTATTCCTAAATAATATATGAAGATAAGCCATACTCACGTAAACGTGTGAAAACGAAAAAACATATTGTATACTTTTCATTACGCAGTTTATTAAAAACATGTAAAATAATAAATTATACTGTAAAATGTATACCAAACTAATTGATTGTGTTTGTGGAAAGGTCTATAGTAGTTTTATATATTGAACTTTTGAATAAATTATTACACATTGATTAAGTTTTGTTTTTTAATCACTCGGATGAAACAAAACATTGCGTTCGTGTGGGAAATAAACTTACTACAACACAAAGCAGACCATTACTTTAGGACAAAGTATAATTTTAAACCATGATCATCTGGAAAGCCTGATGTCATATTTTCTATAAAAACTGGCACTGTTAATTAATTCTTTTATATCTCTATACACGTAATAAACTTTCAAAACCATAATGTAATAAATTTGGGAAATGTATGATTTATATGTAGTATAGAATGTAAGAGCCTCTGATCCACAGTGAATCAATAAAATTCCCTATTTAACTGTTATAGTATAACAATAATTTTACATAGACAACATATTCACCAGTAAATCATTATTACAACTTGATGAAACTAACCTATTATTTATACAACACATATCATTTGTTGTACGTCATGATATCAGTCTATTTCATTATGATACATATGAGTATCTTAACCGACTGCAACTAAAAACACACAATCGATTTGATTCGTAATGTGTCCTCGTGAAACGCCCTGGGAAGGATTTTTATATGATCACAGTGTTCCATCCTACTGGTCTATAATATTCCATCACAAGCTAAGGAGGGCGAACTAAATAGAAATATATAATTTAACATTTAAACGTGTTTGTGGATGTTTGTATTAATAATGCTACTAAATATGTTTTTAAATTATTATTTTGTTATATTAGTATTGTACTATTTTATTCTGATGCGATTTATTTTAAAACTTTTAAAAAGAAAATCCTCACCACAAGATTACTAACGATCCCCGCTGGTGGGTCACGTGGGCAGGGTAAGTTAATGGTTCTAAAGATCACAGGTAAAATAAAAATAAAAGAAAAGTATATGTGAATATCCGAGGTATGTTTATTTTGTTACTGGGTTGTTGCTCATACAAATAGAGTAAACTTGGTACGTTGCTACAAGTAAGTACTCTTATAATCACCGCTACAATTATTTAAAGGCTGTGAGATGAGCAGGAGGAGGCCAACCGCGCGACATCTGACCGACCTGTCTATGGCTTAGTTAAATCTGCTGGACTTCTACAGCCGTTAAAAAACCTAGCCCACGCAACCACAGGTTATTTAGCAACGCCACCTGTTTCTTTGTAACTCCCAATAGTATGCATACATACTTATGCGGGAGGGGCCTGAGAAAATATACCGGATCTACTTTATTGTCAGCACCCAGCAAATAGGCATAAGTTGGTATGCCTAGACAAATAGTAACGACACAATTTGGAAGAGAGCTATAAATCAATAACATAGGCTCCTACTACGATTCTTAACATACCTTGTTAACCAAACAGGTAAGTTCTTGTATAAGTGTAATATGTGTCAAGCCATTATTATTAAACATATTGGTATATAACCTACACAATTTAATTATTTGACCTCCAATAATTAAGTGACGAGCTACTCACTACAATAATACGTACACTAACGGGATATAAAGTTTACTAAATCTGTAATAAGGTAAATAACATAATCTTATATTATATCACGACCAATATAATAACACCACTACTATAGTGACAGGGTTAGTAGAAACTAATGTAGCCTAACCTCATAACAGTTATGAGGTTAGGCTACTAAAGCGTTTTGATAAATATCCAATACCCATAGGGCTTAAAATTGGGTTGTAACGTCTAGAAGGATTTCATTAGTTTTTTTCTAAACTCTGATGACCTATAAAGGTACAATTTCAGACCCACATGCCGATGCAGAAACAGATATCTCATATTATTTGGGCTTCATACCCAACTGTATATATACAGTTAAATAAAAACTATATATCTCTTCTATCACAGTTTCTAATTTATAACTATGATTTGTGTTATTAATGTATAGTGTAGTTTCGTGGAAGTTTTTAAGTGAAGATTTGTTCATTAGATATTTATTTTATTTTATCTATATAAATGGTGAACAATATATAACTGCACACAATTAGCTGATGAATAACTCTATTTGATTGCATAACCGAAGTGACTATGCTTAGTGAACTTTAAGTTAATAAGGATATTAACTTCCCATGATGCCATACTGTCCTAATATTTGGGGTTGCCAATGTTAAATCGATTGAATATTGATAGTATGAATTGGAAACATTAGTAAAATATTAAATATATAATTACAATATTAAAAAAATTAAAATAATGCTAGCAATATCTCAACACGTAACGTACATTCTTATGTAAGGTGCGCATTTTTATATCCACACATAAATATGTTCTCATCCGCCTTACTGAAAAGTTATTCGTTAAAAAAACTGCTGGTGATAGTTTTTAGTTTGAGCAGTATATATGTGATATAACGTTAAGGAGATAACAACATGTTTTATCTTTAAATGCAATATATGTATTGCATTTATGCTGAGTTATTTATGTTATATTTTAGAATCTTTGCATACAATAACATTTACATCTTTGTATCTTTTATGTGTATCTAATAGAATCTGTAGATAGTGTAACATTTATTTAGCAGAATACTTTGTAACTTTAATTGATGAAGTCTTTTTAAAATTTTAACTATATATATTAGTATATATATATATATATATATATATCGAAAATATTTGCCACAAACTATACAAAACATAGTGTTTCGGCATTAGATCGTCGCCTTAAGTTTTCACTGAAGACCAGCCAATACGCTGATTATCATCTTTAAAACTCATGATCATGAATTTAAAACGTTGACATAAAGTAAACACATTAAAATCTTTAAAAAAGGGATATGCTTATCGTATATTGGTAACACAAACCGCACCAGGTAAACAAACATTCACCTCAGCTGGCTGCAGTTGAAGGTTCGTGTTACTATTACTATCCGCCTAGGCCTAATGTGCATAAGCATGCAAATTAAAGTTATTTCGTGATAATTTGAAATATTATAGAGAGCGGTCGTTCAATGCAGTGTAGAGTTAATTGACAACGTCTTCTCAGCGCACTTATAATGGGTAACAAATATCTTAACAGGATTTTACTGTTTCCGCTTACAACTAGCATGTATTATTTATTTCACCAATCCAAACTAACGATCTAGTGGTTTATGTCTTTATTTTTAATCAATTTAATTTGAAGGCCAAAAACCACTAAACTAAAGAGATATGAATAATTTTAAAGTTAATTACACACAAAATGTGTGTGTGTGTGTGTGAATTTATTAGACTTTAGTTCATTAAACTAGTAATATAATACTAATGACATGTTTTTAAAATTGAAAATTCTAAGAAAAATTGAGTATTACATAAAAAACTTTTAAAAGTTCACTGATTTTAGATTTAATTTTCAATAAAAAATGGACAATGTCCCCATTTAAATATTCTTGTGACTTTTGTAGTTTTTCATTTTAAATGGCGGAAACGGATAATAATAGGCAACAAAAAACAACAAATCAGTGACTCTCCTTCAATATCCTCTGTTCATTAATAGATTCTATTTACCCTGTTGGTCCTGAAAAAAATATTTACATATAAATTGATGAGCGGGACACCGTGTATCACATTTATTTCCATGTTAACACTCGATAGACATGCAATATTTTCACAAAACTGTTTTGTCTGTAAATATCAGAAAGGAGATATATCTTTACTGACCCATTTTGTATTATTACGAGTTCTAAGGAGGTATATTAGCAGCATCAGCGGTTTTTAAAGTACATAGATGTACTATTTATCATGATCTTATGTATGATTATAAATATAACTTATAAAAAAACTATATAGATATTTTATAATATATTCCGGCTTTCAAATTCCGGTAGAAGTTTTATTTAAAAGAATTCATCACCTAATACTGCTAGGTTTGATGAGAGCTGTCCGAAGACTGATGTTAGCCCTAGTTTGCAGGTAGCCATTACAACTTCTGTCAGTTTCTCTTTACTTCATGTAAAGGTACCTAATCTATAGTACTTTTAGACTTTTCTGTTTAAACTTGTTCTTCATTTTAGCTTTGTAGATATTGGCCAAATAAATAAGCTTGCTTATAGCGTGAGGTTTATGAAGGCGGCCCTCGCCTGTCACCCATTGACCCTAATTCACAGAGACTTTTAGGTCTACTCTATCATGATTCAAATACCTCAGATATATTGTTACCTCACCCAGGAAACAATATGGTGGCTAGCTCAGAGATAGGTCGGGGTCGGTGGTCCTAGAGGGTCTAGCACTTATACTGGAATGGTCTTTAGGGCGCCACCTCATTTGCAAGATACACACACAGGGGGAGTTTGTGTATTGCGCAATAGCTATGATTGCGAATCGTGTACAATATAGAGAAAATATTTCATCTTGACAGAGTTAGAATACCATCCCTCTTGAAGATCGTTTGTTTCAGTGCGGTATGTCTGGGTTCTACCTTTACAACGATACACGAGTGTTAACTCTCTGCGTTTAAATTATCGATTTGATCTTTGAGTTAATGTCTATTAATTGGGATTGCCTATAGACATCTTGGCTCTTATAGCCTTTATCTGTACAAAAAAAGAAACATTTTACGAAACTATTCAAGTTTAAATAACTGATACTGTAAGGGGTTTAAAGGAAAATTTCAGAATACTTAAGTAGGCATTTTCTAAACTTCGGGTCGTTGGATTATTAAAGAACTCTACAATGTTCCACTCAAGTACGAGGATTTAAAGGTGTTTCATGCGTTTAGTAATTGAAACCTTAATTGAGTGGGTCCTCCTTTGTTTTTATACAATTATGCTTAATTATATATCATATATATATATATATATATTATATATAAATTAAAATC
>NW_025786128.1:0-18288 GCF_021130785.1 Homalodisca vitripennis | reverse complement strand
CAAGTGAGGAAAAATGACAATTTACCATTACCGTCACATTTAAAACTCCATCAAAACTGATTATATCTCAGGGAAGACGTCTCTATCGAATTTTAATTAATTTAATAAATTAATGGATCTTTCGGATCCAGAATTATTAGTCGTTAATATATTTAAATTTTGAATCCTGAAATAATATCTCAAAGACCAGTACTGATTTCATATTTACTTTCAGTGTAATATGAAAAATCTGTAGCTTAAACACAATTAACTGTAGTTGATACCAAAATTGTATTTTCAAAATTAAAATTTAATAAAGTAACTTTTACTTATAACCACATTTATACAACCTGTGTACTGAATTATTATCACACATTTGAATATCAATACGAGTATTAATATTAACTCAAAAATTAAGCTTTATAGTTAAGAACGATGTAAATGTTTTCTTCTCTCAAATTTTCGCGGGGATATTGTATTATTACGCATGAAGTAAAACCCAGCAAATAAAAGAGGCGTCCTCTTCTATGGCCATCGTTAGGCCCGCCTTGAGTATTCAAGAGATGTGCTCAGAATTCAGTATGCCTGTGGTGTTCTCAATGATCTCATATAGCATTCTTTACCCTTATTTCGAATGTGCCGGTTCGTGATTCAAAAACCATGAATGTAACAACAGTGTTAAGTCGTTAGAGAATAATCATTAATGATGACTATCAAAAATCATAACTTTTTTAAAGCGTAGCCTTTTTTTTAAATAACACAATCATGTACGTTTATAAAACGTTGTAATAATTGAATTAGTGTAAGGTATGATGCGTAGAACGTGGAACATTCCATCGGTTAGATAGCCAAAATTACAAATTAATATTATGTAAAAGGTTGTATTCCGTATCTTTCTCTTCATCCATCTGACAAATGTTCAGGTGTACAACAGCTTTGATTAAAACTTAAGTAATTTCTAATGATAGGAGTAAACCACAACCGCGTGTCTCATAACAGACTTCGTTGAGGTTGCATGAACATTTGTAAGTCCATAGACCACTTCTTTATTCTACATGAAGTACTATGTTACATGTTACTATGTCATATGATTGTACTAAGTTTGTTTAAAAATGTATTTATCACGGGATTTTCCTTAGCTATAACAGTTACTCATAGGACTATTGTAAAGATATTATCCAACGCTCAGATTAATCCCTTGGAGTTACATTCAACGTCATCAAACTCGGTTTGCCTTTTAGAAATGGAGCTGCATGCAAAACGTGTAGGTCAATTTTATCTCGAGGTATCAAGCAAGTGGACAGGGAGAAATGAAATTTGTACATACTCTCGAATGAAACGCTTCTCTAAAAGCACAGCCAATTATTCAAGTGTTAATTTATTGTCAGTTCTAGATATGACTGTTTAAGTGTAAAATGCTTTCACCAATGGAAAGCCTAAATGTGGCCAAAATATTTCAAGATGCAAAAGAGTGTTCGCTATTATTTGACGTGGGAAACCACGAAATCCGAAAAAAATAGTATTCCAGTAGCCGAGATATTGTGAATTGTTTAAGCACATAACCTTTTTTGTCTTTAAATTGATAGACAAATGTTCCTTAATTGAAAAAATGGATCAGCTAGTTTGGTGGTGGTCGAATTTGAGAGGTATCAGAAGGGTTAGAAATAGAAATTTATAATTGTTAGATCACATATAGCCTGGCTTACTTAACACCAACCGGCAGACATGTAAATTAATGTTTATGTCCCTATCAGCTAACCAATACAGCTGTTTAGTTATCCCTAATGTGATGCTTTTCAGTCTCTTTATATAGTTATCTGGCGGTAATCTATGATTATATGTCTGACAATCGCTTTTAAACCGTATAGAGCTTGAACAAATGTAATCTGATTAAAACAATTATTTTCTAATGTTTTAACTCTTTCAATACTCCTTCCTATTCGATCTAAACAAAACCTAGCGTGGCTGAAGATCAATTTCTTTATTTAGGGAATATTCCCCATTCTATTAAAAAAATCTATTTTGGTCTTTATACAGTGCAAGTCGGCTCTTTAGTGCAAGTACTAATTAATATAAAGTATATGTGTACCTTGTTTCAAAACTTAAAAATGTTGTATTTTATACGGTTGTTTATTACTATAACAATATACTGACTATTTAACTATTAAAAACATTTCCTTTTTTTAAAAATTGAATTTTGTAATGCACTAGTTCAAAAGAAACTAGGGCGTCTAATACCTATGCTAAAGTTCCAAATCGAATAAGCTCAGATTGTGCGCCTGGTGAAATTTGTTCTCAGGAAAATATATATTCGGAATACTAACACGAGTTGCAGAATAAACTTTGTTATTTTTTAAAAATACAGTTTATATCCTGAGAAACATCCTTCATTCATTTCTCCCTATACTTACTAGCTAAATTACCGGCCTCCTTGTCATAGGGGGATTAATCTGGTAGTAGTAGCGTCCTATCTTTTTTGGAACATGTCAAGTCGACTCGTAAGGCTTTACACGAATCTATTCCTGGGGTATTTTCGCCGGGAAAACTTCATATGAATTTTAATTACTAGAACAATTTAAAATAATTTTGTTTCTTTTTATCTGTTAAAACCAATACGTTTTAAAACGTATTAACGTTGAATTCAAATCAAGGATAGAAATCAACGATTATGGCTTACTCTCTCTTCGACATGAACACAAACACGTGTTGGCTGAACCGTCGGTCCACTATTCAATGATGGGATTAATTCAGTAGTAGTAGCGTCCTACCCTGTCTGGAGCGTGTCAGGTTAATTCCCCAGACTAGTTCCCGAGCTATTCCTGTAATGGTGTCTCTCTGCTGGAAACTGGGACATTACACGTTCCTGTAGTTCCCATAGGAGTTCCCTGATACTCACGAACAACCTGTAGCTACATTACCATTACCAGTATTTGAAGTTATCCAAATATTGAGAATGTGCCTGTTTGTAATTTTTTTATGTTCTATTTCTTCTACTTGCGTTCTAGTTATCGACAAGTGCTGACAGGGGTATTTGCTCCACATAATCAATATATTTATTATTTTATAGAGGTCTAATTAAATCTATCGATCTCATTGCAATAATAATAAGTAGCCAGTAATGATTATTCGGTATTAAAAATAATAAATGTTTTAAGTACTCGCATATAATATTTTTGAAACATGCGGTGATGCTAACACTGATAAATCGAATTTGTTAAGTACAATCTTCAACATCCATTTTTATATTTGTTCTTTTTTTGTAACTTTGTGGACGAAATTATTTCTACACTTTAATCCATAAGCTTTTCTTTTAATTTGGTACGAATTACGTCTTTCATTACAGCATTAGATCAGTTTTTGTAATCTAAATGTAACTTGTGACATCACACCAAATCCCTGCAGTACCGCAGAGTCGCCAAAGTAATTTATTTATAAAAATGTCAAACCAAGTACACGTGAGATTGATAATCATTGGGATATTACTGTCATTTTCCGGGATACTGTTTCGAGTACGTAGATTTAGGTTTAAAGGGACGGTATATCTAAGCTATAAAGAGTTGTATAACAGTTTCTATGAGAACCAATCAGATAACACCTATTTCTTCTACGAAATTCGACAGTGTTGTTCTGAATATGTTTATGATCATGGAAATATTCACCGTCCAAAGAATATTTAACCCTAAACATTTAGTCAACAGCCTTTTTCCAATGTGTGATTTAATCGAGACTTATAACTGTATTTTTGAAAAGTATTTGACGTAATTATTATTTATCGTGTAATTCAAATTCGTGCTGGGCTTAATCATTTTGTGCATTATAGAAGTAATATATCTAAACTTTCACATTTTATAGAAATAACATAAGAAACAATTTTGTTTTGTATACCATCTCGGATTGGTGTGTTCGTTTACAATTTCGGAATTCGTTCTTTAAAGTATGCATATTCACTCACTAAGGCTTATTCAATATAGTGTGTGTCCTTGTTTTCCTATAACTACGAGTATTATGATTCCGTAGCATTTTATGATTTTCCAGTCTTCGAACACGTTATACTTGCCATGATGGTTGTGCATCATTTTTATTATTTTTACGCACTATGTAATGATAATGAGCTCGCAGTGGCCTGAAATCATTGAGAGAAAGGTCCTTTGTGTGTAAAAAAATTCCTATTGTTCTCTGTTTTCGCGCCACACTGTGTTTTTTACTTCATTGCCTGCAAATGTGCCTTACTTACCACGTCGTAGAAATATTTAGAATCTTAAGTAAACATATTCACAGATATATTGATAACGTTAAATAATATATTAATTCATTAAATGGTTTATTAGGTGATTGTAGGACACGAGCTCAATCCGTTATGTGTAATTATGCGTGTTTCTTCTTATTGTATCCATTGTATTCACATCAAATCTTTCACACACAGTCCAATGTGATATTTAGAGTGTATGCCTATTTATATTCCATTTATGTCACAAACAACGCATCATTTATAAGTGTATCTTCTAAGGTAATTTTTTTTTAATTTCTAAAACATCTCATAATAATTAACATCAATTTCTGCAAAATGTGTTTTATATTGTGAACTGTTTTACATTGCTTCCCATAATAATTTTACTTTATGTTCAAAATTAATTTGTAACGATGGAAGATTTAAGGAGGTGGCAGGATTTTTTCTCAGACATATGCCTTTATTTTTTAGCTATAAAGAAACAGTAAAAAACTTTTCGGAATCTACAATCTGAATCTTCCTCGCGTGGCTGAGAATTCGTGAATCAACTCCAAGCACACTAAACAAAAGAGGTACTTAACAAAATTAATACCAAATTTTTTATAAACTGTACTAAAAAATATAGTGACAGAATACATTTGTTCGTAATGATCAATGATGGCAATAAATTGACCAGTGGCAAATAGTAAAGGCGATTGTTCTAACAGAGGCAAAATGGTGTTAAATAAGGTAACAGGGTGGATTGTAATATTCTTTAATTCTATATGAACTTTTTAAAACCATACTATGACCTCGCAATCAATTTATTTGAAGTCGTTATTCTGTTTTGACTATTTAGGTATATTTTTTTGTAGATCAGTCTTAGTATTGACAATCAAAGCGGTGTGATTCCAACTAATAGTTGACTGAGTCATTTGATCGGCTTGATAATTTCCTTTTACCTCAGAAATAGTGTTTACTGATTTTTTTCACTGAGCTAAGGTTACCATTCAATATTATCCTGTCACTCTGGCATTCAGTTAAAACGTGCATGGAATTTAACTACCCAATTTTCAAAATCTCGTCTCCTTTAGAAAGGGCTCTATACGCTACTGGAGTCTGCCGAACCAGAACGATAACTGGGACTACAATGCAGGTAAACAATGTAAACGTATCAGACTGACCTCTGTGACAGGCCCACTGCTTGCTGTGGACAGATCATACTGGGTGTCATCAGCAGTTGCTGAGTGAGCATTGTCATGCTGTGACAGACAAACTCAGCACCACGCATACATTCATTCAGACCTGCTACTGAATTGTGCGTGGGAGATAAGAATCCAAATGCTGTTAATGTTGCACAACGCCAAAATGATGGTAACATTGTGCAATGTGGTCACTGTGAGTTGTAATCTTTACCATGTTTACTCACAACACCCAACTCGATATGAAATTTAAAGAGCGGTAAAAATGGTACTTGAAATGTCATCGTCACCATACAACATTTGAAATTAGGTTCTAGGTGTTCAATTAATATGGAAATAAATAGAATCATTACTAAATAACAAGAACTTTTAGTTTCTCTTTTAACATCTGTTTTTCATGGTAATTAAAAATAAGAAAACCTTTTTTTTTATAATTGTCACCAAAACTCTACCTAATGACCTTATATAATAGTTATATATCTTCAAACTACTATTAATGAACAACCCTCCCAGTATCTTAAACTTATCAATTTTTCTTATAGTTATTCGATTAAATTAACCCTCTTAAGAGAATATTTAAGTAAATTTTGTAAAAAAAGAAATGCTATAACCAACTAGGCAAGTTTGGAAAATCTTTCCATTTCATAAGCCCTCTCATCGGGTAAAAACCACCCAAAGTCAAAAAGCGATTGCATATAAAATTGCATAAATATAATAATTTACCTGATTCTGGTACGTTGGGCATTGTTTTAATGGTCTTAATTAGTACTGTAGTTTTCACTCATTACCATTTTTACGATGCAAATTGTACAAGATTGGCGAGGAGTGATTCTTAATTGTCCGGGAATAGTGGTTATAAATTTGTTTTGTACAGGCACACTACCAATGTTTTAATCGATAAATTTCTCCTAATAAATTAATTCCAAACACGCTATTTTTAATGACGGTCGAGACCATATGGTATCAATGGAGTTACTATAATGAACAATACTTTTTTCTATTTATCTAGTTGTCTATCGATTGGTTGTATTTAAGCCAAGGAAAGAAATATATTCCAAGAAAAATAATTTGTTTTTATTATTTTTTTAACCTCTTTGATAGCCTCTGATCCCCCACCCTTTACTTACAGTAGCGTAGCTAATGGATTACATTTTTTTATTAGGAGAGAATATCTCTTGGCTCCTAGATTACCATAAAAGGATTAAAATATTTATATTATATATATTTATATATATATAATATATAGTTATATTTATATATAACATTGGTAGTGTGCCTGTACAAAACAAATTTATAACCACTATTCCCGGACAATTAAGAATCACTCCTCGCCAATCTTGTACAATTTGCATCGTAAAAAATGGTAATGAGTGAAAATTACAGTACTAATTAAGGACCATTTAAAACAATGCCCAACGTACCAGAATCAGGTAAATTATTATATTTATGCAATTTTATATCCATCGCTTTTTGAACTTTGGGTGGTTTTTACCCAATGAGAGGCTTATGAAATGGAAAGATTTTCCAAAACTTGCCTAGTTGGTATAGCATTTATTTTTTACAAAATTTACTTAAATATTCTCTTAAGAGGGTTAATTTAATCGAATAACTATAAGAAAAATTGATAAATTTAAGATAATGGGAGGGTTGTTTATTAATAGTAGTTTGAAGATATATAACTATTATATAAGGTCATTAGGTAGAGTTTGGTGACAATTATAAAAAAAAGGTTTTCTTATTTTTAATAACCATGAAAACAGATGTTAACAGAGAAACTAAAAGTTCTTGTTATTTAGTAATGATTCTCAATTTATTCCATATTAATTGAACACCTAGAACCTAATTTCAAATGTTGTATGGTGACGATGACATTTTAAGTAGCATTTTTACCGCTCTTTAAATTTCATATCGAGTTGGGTGTTGTGAGTAAACATGGTAAAGATTACAGCTCACAGTGACCACATTGCACAATGTTGCCATCATTTTGGCGTTGTGCAAACATTACAGCATTTGGATTCTTATCGCCCACGCACAATTCAGTAGCAGGTCTGAATCATATATGCATGGTGCTGAGTTTGTCTGTCACAGCATGACAATGCTCCACTCAGCCACTGCTGATGGACACCCAGTATGATCTGTCCACAGCAGCAGTGGCCTGTCACAGAGGTCAGTCTGATACGTTTACATTGTTTACCTGGCATTGTAGTCCCAGTTATCGTTCTGGGTTCGGCAGACTCCAGTAGCGTATAGAGCCCTTTCTAAAGGAGACAAGATTTTGAAAATTGGGTAGTTAAATTCCATGCACGTTTAACTGAATGTAAGAGTGACAGGATAATATTGGATGGTAACCTTAGCTCAGTGAAAAAAAATCAGTAACACTATTTTTGAGGTAAAAGGAAATTCATCGAGCCGATCAAATGACTCAGTCAACTATAAGGTTGGAATCACACCGCTTTTATTGTCAATACTAAGAACTGATCTACAAAATTATACCTAAATAGTCAAACAGAATAACGACTTCAAGTAAATTAATGCGAGGTCATAGTATGGTTTTAAAAAGTTCATATAGAATTAAAGAATATTTACAATCCACCCTGTTGCCTTATTTACCACCATTTTGCCTCTGTCAGAACAATCGCCTTTACTATTTGCCACTGGTCAATTTATTGCCATCATTGATCATTACGAAACAAATGTATTATGCACTATATTTTTAGTACAGTTTATATCAAAATTGGTGTTAATTCTGTTGAAGTGCCTTTTTTGTTTTAGTGTGCTTGGAGTTGATACACGAATTCAGCCACGCGAGGAAGAGTTCAGGTTGTAGATCCCTAAAAGTTTTTTACTGTTTTCTTTGTAGCTTAAAATAAAGGCATATGTCCGAGAAAAAATCCTGCCACCTCCTTAAATCTTCTATCGTTACAAATTAATTTTTGAAACACAAAGTAAAAATTCTGATGAGAAACAAAAAAATGTAAAAACATTCACACTAAAAAAACACATTTAGCCGAAATTGATGATAATTATCATGAGATTTCTTAGAAATAAAAAAAATTAACCTTTGTGATACACTTATAAATGATGCGTTGTTTGTGACATAAATGGAATAGAAATGAGCGCTATGGAGAATGAATAGCATTTAACCTTCAGCCACAGCATGCACTCTAAATATCACACTGGACTGTTTGGGAAAAATTTGATGTAATATTGAGCTTTGCTCTATTTTAAATTCCCAGTTAGTGCAGTGTTTGAAATCTGACAGGACTTGACTTCTGAAACTTTATAATATAATATATAATATTAAAATTTTTTAATCCTTTTATGGTAATCTAGGAGCCAAGAGATATTCTCTCCTAATAAAAAATGTAATTCATTAGCTACGCTACTGTAAGTAAAGGGTGGATATATATATATACATCCACGTATAATTAAGTCGCTATATAATAAATTTGTATAAAATATATACGAGCTTTGTTTGATTTAAAAATTTACAAAGTATGCATTTTAAACACCGCTTTATTATTAATAAAAATATTACTGACTATTAAAATATTCCTACATATTTAAAAATTACATTTTGTAAAGCACTATATCATAAGAAACAAGGGCGTCTAATATTAAGGTTGAAATTCAAAACAAATATGATCAGATCTTAGTTAATTTTTGTGTGAAATCTGTTATCCGCACAATGCGGTTTTAGAATGCGAGTCACGGAAAAAATGCTTTACATTCCCAGAACGGAAAAAATGACATATTCCATACTAGGTCATGTTCCTGAACTAACTTACTTTCATTCATGTTTCTTAATACTCACTAGCCTAACGGTCGGTCTGCTTGTCGTTGTGGGATTAAATTCAGTAGTAGTAGCGTCCTACCCTGTCTGGAGCGCTGTCAGGTTAATTCCCCAGACTAGTCCACGAGCTATTCCTGTAATGGTGTCTCCCTGCTGGAACCCGGGGACATTACACGTTCCTGTAGTTCACACAGGAGTTTTCCTGATGCTCACGAATAACCTGTAGCTACATTACCATTACCAGTATTGGAAGATCTCCAAGTGTATTTGATCGTAATATAAAGTACCTAACACAAATTTGTTAATTTTGTTATGTTCTAGCTATTATGTATTGGCCATTACTGTCTTAATACTGCTTCTTGTTCTTACTCTAGATACATAACTGGTATGGTAGATTCAAAATAAACTCTATCAACTGTTTCGTAATAAATACTTCATAATTAACAACATTTATAGGACTATTTGACTGAGAGGGTGAAAAAATAATTTCTACTCGCCTGTCTTCTATCTTCGTGAGGAAGACATCTCGAGAACAAAACTGACATATGAACATGCAATTTAGCATTAAACTTCTTTTCTATGCTATGAAAATTAAGTTTGATAATGGAGTATGTAAAACCCATAGGATTTGGCTGAGCGTCCGTAAAAATTTTTAACATTGGCCATATGGTGACCATGCCCAAGGAGGAAAATTGCAGAATTAATAAATTTATAAGAAGCTTAGTACAATAATTTCCCCCGGTACATGTAGCTTAATGATACTATCTATTAACTTGTCCAAGCTACCCCAGTGAAGTTGTTTACGGCGTACTTCTACTTTGTTAATATTGAATTAAATTTAGATAATAATGTTTAAGTTTTAAAAGCCAATAATCTGTATCTAATAGTTGTTTTACCGATTATGATAACACTAATTAAATTGAAATTTTTTAAGATGTATAGTTTGAAAATAGAGTGATAATTTTGTGTTGCTTTAATACGGATGTACATATTCACATGCTAAAAGACATCTTATTTTATTTTGGCATGCCGAAAACCAAGGCTTAAATATATTTTTACAGACTTAAACACTGTTTTTGTTTTTATTTGTAAAATTTATCTGAACTTGTAATTTTATTACTGAAATTTTATTCATCACAAAAAAAAACAACAGTGTTATTGATTAGAATGAAACACTCTGAATCTGCTAATCCAGTGCGTACCAAACAACAAAACATATACCAGACTTTCTGTAAATTTTATTAAATCGCCTCTGTTAGCATTATTCTTAGAATTTCTATTAACCACCATGATAATTTTTCATGGATTACAGTTAAAAACAGACAAAAATAAATTTCATACCATGTATATCTAAGGTGGTAGTGTTCATACTATAACTGTTCTCTGGGACATATTGATCCAAAGGATCCAAGCGTCAATGAGCTACACATAATGTTGCTGTGTTGGAAAAGTCTGATTCAATTTGAATGATGAGTTTAACTCCAGTTCATCTTCTTCTTACTTAGAGCGTCTGAAATTTGACGCTGTCACAGACTGGGACTCCTGGAATCTGGAGTCATGTTTTTCTGAAGAAGATACAAAAAATGTCGGCAACAGAGACGCTCAAATAAACACTTTACATCGTTTCAACATCAGGGTCACTCGGCCTAAACATATACTTTAATCTAGGTGAAGAAGCTTTCTCATCAATTTTTCTCCTCGGGTGGGAAATTGAATGTACTGGAAACAGGGACAGAACTCTTTTGTACATTTATATTATGTCGAAGCGATGGTAAAAAAAGGAGTTTGTATCAAGCTTTTTTTAAATCTCCTGAGACAGACATGAGCCCAGATTCCAAGGATTAAGTCTGAGAAACCGTCAGATTCCAGAAGCTGTTTTAAGACGAAGGTCAATGAAGTATTTAAATAGCAGTAAAACTGATCTTATTACATAGACTTTTGGCATATAAACGATTTCTAAAAGCGGAATAGATCTGTTCAGTGGCACCTATAAAAGGCTCAGAAAGTATCATTTTTACACTCCATATTAGTAATGATTTTGTAATTTTGGCTAGGAATTTTCCAGATTCTGCACAAATCCATTCCAAAGTAAACGTCATTATATTATAATCTATAGGCCAATCACTTGAATATTGAAATAAAGCGTGACAAAAAATGGTGTTATTATCATTATTATCTAACATGGTTTAAAAAAACTAAGTTAGAGGCTTTTGCATCACAAAAAAAAAAACTATTTGATACCTTATCAATGGTGCCCAAATCTCATCACTTAATCTCCTCATATTCTAGAGTAAACTTTGACGCTCAGAACTTTTCCAATGTCCACTGACTGATAACATAGTTACAAATATTATTTATTTAAGAGCGGATTAACACAATATCCAGCGTGATATTTAGAGTGCATGCTGTGGACGATGACCGTATAAAGTGCCATGAAGTGCTATTCCGACTCCTGAGTGCTCCATTCCTATTCCACTAATGTTGCTAACAACCCCATCGTATATTCGCGGTGGAATGTGTGTTATGAGGGTACACACATATGCATGAGGGTTGTTAAGGACAGTATTTGTAAAACAGCCTCATAAAAAATGTTTTTCTTAAATACGCATTCTACAATTTGGTAGAAAGTTTTTTTTTTTTTAATTTGGACTATCAACCTTGTACATAGGAAATATAATGCACTGTATACTGCAAATATTAGTAACAATAATTCATCTAAATACATATTAAATGTTTAAGTGCATTTAATTAACAAACCAATTTAAAATGTTTTACACTCGTATCAGTTAAAACTAATACGTCTTAAAAAGTATTAACGCTAAATTCCAACCGAGGATGTATAGCTTACTCTCTCTTCGACATGAACACAACACGTGTTGCTGAACCGTCAGTCCACTACTCATGACGGGATTAATTCAGTAGTAGTAGCGTCCTACCCTGTCTGGAGCGTGTCAGGTTAATTCCCCAGACTAGTCTCGAGCTATTCCTGTAATGGAACCCGGGGACATTACACGTTCCTGTAGTTCCCATAGGAGTTTCTCTGATGTTCTGGGATCAACATGTAGCTCCATTACCATTGGAAGTTCTCAAAATATTTAGAATGTGCCTGTGTGTAATTTATTCCAATTGTGTTCTAGTCATTGACAGGTGCTGACAAGGTATTTTGCTTCAAATCGTCAATATATTTATAATTTATTACAAATCTACCGATTCTTTTTTTTAACATTAATAAGTAATTAGTAACGACTATTCAGTATTTAAAATATGATATTTTCTCAATAAGTGTTGTATGTACACGCATATAATTTATTAAACACCTGGTGGTGCTAACAATGGAAAACTAAATTTGTTAACACGATTTCATCAAAACTCATACTATGTGTTTCTTTTTGCAAATTTGTGTACAAAATTATTCCTAACACGCTAATCCACTTTTAACTGGCGTGAATAATTTCTTTTAGCGCAGTAAGAGAATCAATCTTTTGTAATGTAGGTAATTACTCGTGGCATCTGACACAAATCCCTACGGTACCACATGGACGATCAATCATTACTTTATAAAAAAATGGCAAACCAAGTTCTTCTGAGATTCTTAATCGTTGGTACTCTGATACCGATCCTAATTTTGAGTACGTAGACATTTCGGCTTAATGGGACTATATATATACTAAACTTAAAGTTTGAGTGTAAAACAGTTTTCTATGAAAACAAATCAGATAAATACCGTAATTTCGTCGTCAAAATTCCATGATGTTTGGTTGAATATTTTTTAATATTGTAAGGGATATGCATAATATTTATCACTAATGAAATTTAGGAAAAATGATACACTAGAATAGCCTTTTCTTTAGGGAAATATGATCTGATATGAAACCTTATAAATTCAAAAGAACAATATCTGACGTTAATTTATTTTTATGTAGTTTCCATTCAAGTTCATGTCGTACACCCTAGCTTGTGCTTTTATAGAAGTAAACCATTTAAAACTTTCACATTGAATTAAAAATTAAAACATTAAGAACATTTTTCAAAAACGGATAGTTTCTATCTGCTCTTTTTTTACTGGGACCGTTCCTGGTTTTGTGCACAAAGTTACAATTCCTTGGCATTTGTTCTTAAATGTATCCCACAGTTATACTTATAAGAACCTTGTGCACATACAGCGTATCTCCTTGTTTTCTCCTATACCTGCTGCTCTTTATTCCTGTTTTCTTGGTTTTCATCATACGAATGAAATTCAAGTGTACATTTGATCACTTTCGTTTGACTCACCTCTCAATATAAAACATAGGTTTCGTTTGCACTTTATGATTCTTATTCAGTCCTCAAATAACATTTATACTAGCATGATTATTGGTGCATTATTTTCATTTTTTTGTTACACACCTAAAACGGCGCTTCGCTGCGCTCACAAAGGGCTGTAGTCTTGAAGAGAATGGTCCTTTGTGTCTAAAACAATTGTTCTCTGTTATTTCCCGCCTCTTTTTTTCAATCTCTGAAAATGTCCCTACTACAACGTTAGAGAACTCTCGAGTACCTTTATGTTACACAAATTCACAGACTATGTTGATAACGTTGAATAATTATCTAATTCATTAAATTTTCCCCCCATTCGTTCCCATTGTAAAATATGTACGTTAGGAAAGACAAGAATTTAAACTGTGTGCAATGTTGCAAAACGCACAAATGTTTGGTAACCTCTGGCGTATTGCGTAAACACAGGTGATTTGTTTCTCCTTCACCATATAATATTCGAAATATCCAACTCCGATGTGATATTTAAAGAACGGTTAAAAAGCAACTTGGAAATGTTAATCAGAAATTACACAACATTTGGAAATTAAGTTCTAGGTATTTTAAGTATTGGCTAAACTGAAGAATTCGTTACTAAATAAGAACTTTTGTTTCTCTATTAACATCTGTTGTCATGGTAATTAAAAATAGTTCAAACCTTTTTTTTCTAAGTTTTTAATTGTCCAACCAACCAAAATTCTATCTAATAACCTTAAATTAGTTTAAAATATCTTCAAACAAAGCTAAAACAGTAAGTTGAAGAACCTTTCCAAGTATCCTTTAAATATTATCAACCCTCTCCTTATACTTTTATTTGATAAAATTAACCGTCTTAAGAGCTTATTTTAAGTAAATTTCATGCAAAAAAAACCGTTTAGGGGCAAAAAATCTAAGTTGGAAATTCTTTCAATATGTCTGGATTTCATAACCCTCCCCCCTACATTGGGTATATAACCACCTGCAGCCAAAAAACTTATGAACATGAAATCATATTCATGGGAATATAATAATTTACATGTATCCTAAGCATTGTCCAATGCTGTGACAGACAAAACTGAAAATTGCAGTTCAGCTGGTAGCGTGGAAGATAAGAATCCGAGAGTGTGCAACGTTGCACAACGGACAATGTTGGCATCTACTGCGCTATGCCGCGTCACCATCCATTTTCTACACTCTTCAACCCATGTATAGTCCCATAATACCCAGATCCGGTGTGATATTTAAAGAGTGCTAAAAAATGCTACTTGATGTGTTCATTGAAAATCTGAAATTTACGAATGTAGGTGTTCATTTAATATTCACTAAATGTAGCAATCGTTTACTAAGTAACCAAAGAAACTTTTAGTTTCTCTGTTGTCATGGTAATTAAAGATATCAAAAATCTTTTAACAAATCTTAGAATTTTATCCATAAAAACTCTGTCATAAAATAACTCCTACAGATCATTACATCAACTGTTTAATAAAGAAACCATCCGACTATCTTAATTTATTCATATTTTCTCCTTACAGTTATTTGATGAAATTAACCCTCGTAAGGAGATCATTTAAAGTAGATTTTTTGGGAAAAAATTAAATATAGCGAATCAAACCTAAATCGTAAAATTTTGAAACATTCTTTCGTATCAGTGGATTTCATAACCATAGCATAGGGTATAAAACACATCATTGCTGTCAAAAGGCTTATGGATAGTATATGCTAATAATATATAAATATATGTACATGAGTCCTAGCTACGTTTTTGAAGAATTGTTTTTAATAGTCTTTGTTAGCAATGTAATTTGTTTATTGATTATGTTTTTATAACGCAACTTGTACAAGAAAATGGCGCAAAGTGATTCTTAACTGTCCGGTAATAGTTGTTATAATATTTTTACGTTTGTATATGTAACAATACCTAATATATTTTTTAATCGAAAAAGAAATCCTCTTAATAAAGAAACTTGATTTTCAGACTCGCTAGTTTTGATGGAGATCCGATACCGTATGCAATGGAATAGTTGATTAATATAAAGATACGTTCATTTTTCTAAATTATCTTTGGTTGTTCTGCAGATTGATTGTAAAGTATATCGAATTAAGCAAAAACGTTGTGTGATATAAAAATTGATGACCCTGTAACACTAAAATTTATCACCCTATATGTATCCCTTTTGGTACCACTCTGATCTCAACCGCCTACCAAAAGTTAGCAACGAGGCTGAAGAAGGCTAGAAAAGAATGACTCTCGGCTTTTTGCCCCCCCCCCCCCCCCCCCCCCCCCCCCCCCCCCCCCCCCCCCCCCCCCCCCCCCATTCTAATAATATTAATATATTTTTTTAGACTAATTATACATTACGATTTCATGTTGATAAACACTCTTTATTTATATTTGTAACAAACAGCAACAAGAAATTATTTTTTAAATTCCCTAATGGTTTTTACTTTGGACAACGACATTTAAAGGATATTTCAGGGACTCTCTAAGTAACCGCTTTTTATATTTTTATATGGAGATAAAAACAGTAACGAATTGTTTATTTCTTTATTTAAACAATATCACATAGTTATCTGCAGTGGAATTGGTACGTCTACTATTATACTTTTCTATACATTATAGTAATTCAAAGAAGTTTAGGCGGATAACAATGCCATATCCCTTGTGATGATCTTTTTTAACCATCTAGTATACAGATACTTGTTTCCTAGGGAATGTGAACAAAAAAGTCTTAAATTGCTATCGTGTCATGAGACACCTACCTCGGTGAAACATAAATTTGCGAACATGTTTATGGCACCAGAGACGTATATAGGCCCTGTCGGTTCGTGGTACTAAGGCGTACTAATGTATCCTTTTGTGTTTTTTTTGGACGTAATACTCTAGGTGATCAAGTTTATTCTAATCTATAATTGGTTTTGCTCCCATCAGATAACAATTAGGAAACGTAGATAAGTAAAAAAATCATCATCTTAGCGTAAAGAATAAACATTTAGTTTTTTCCATTTTTATTTTTTTGGTGCAAATTTAGAGACCACACTGATTCCCACTACTTCAAAGGATAAAATCGAATTGGCGTTATTTTTATTTTGTTGAAAACCCTTTCAGTTTTAACCTAACGTTGATAATCAGAATGAAACACATTCATCAACTAATCGAAAATAGGTACAGAGTTTAAATATAAAACTTATTTGATTCCTGTGAATTAAAATTCATATCACATATTTTTGTTTGTAACATATTGAATATTTTTTTTGGGAAATCCACATATAAATGTTTTTTAGATTTTAATTTGGTATTTGATGGAAAGGTTTGTTCAAGTGTGTTATATTTTAAACTGTTTACTTATCTATTTAATCACCAATAGTTTTTTAGGGCTCTGAGCGTAAGCGAAATTAACTTTCAGTTTTTTCTGTGAGATAGGTAGACCTAAGCTATATTCTTTTTGACGTGACAACGTCTTAAATTAGGTTGTCGGCATCGGATGTCACACTCATGAAAAAGGGGTGTAACGCCCGGTTAACGTTTATCGATGCCCGTCCAGTGGGGTCCGCCGACACGGGGATCCTGCACGGGTTAAAGCAGCATAACTCAACCAGGGTCCGCCGGTCACGGGATTAAAGCAGATAACTATGTTTATTCGTGAAAATGGTGTGGGAGTGCTTAGATTCGTCATTTTACAACAACTACAACAATACAAGGTAAATAATTGGTAACACTGAATATTTCATTATCGTAAACTATGATTGATTAGATTAATTTGTTAGATTGGACACAAAAGTTGAGAAACTGAGTTTAATTAGAGGTTATGTCCATACTATTGACCAAATGTTGATAGTGTTCTAAGTTAAATTATTAGTTTAAATCACTCCTCTGCATATCAATCGTAAATTCAGTCGATTGAGAAGAAAACCAGCACGTATTGCTAGTCAATACATTTTTTTTAAAATAACAAATTTATAACCTCCTAAACCCTGTCATAACAGTGGCGACCAAACCAAACGAACTAAAAAAAACCCGACTCAATCCACTACCACGCGCGGAGTTAGAATTTAAACTGTGTTTAGGCAAGAATTTTCAAATTCCAATATTAGTAAATGTTTTAATTTCAACTTTACCATTTACAATAACACAATTTTATAATTAATTTCAAATTATGATACAATGTTTTTAGTTAAACAAAATATATTTTCTATAGTTAAAAATTTGTTTTGCAACTTCTTATTTTCATTCAATTCCTTGTTCCTATTTGTGCAATTTAATAATATTCATATCAATAAATTATTCTAACCGAGAAAAAGGACGTTGTCACGTAAAATCTTCGCCCGTAAAACCGACTTTACAAGGCCAAAGCCATAATTTGTTTGTTTTTAATTTTGGCCAACGTTTTCCCTTCACGAAAGGAGGACAATCCGACTAACTGTAAAATTCAAAGGCACCAACAGAAACTTGTTTTGTAGTGAAACTGTACTATGGCAATAGGCCTATTACGTTATATTGAAGATGGTTAAGTAGTAAACATGCCTTCTGATAAACCATTTTTAAATAATTTTCAACCATGGGAATGGTCTACCGATTACTATACTCCCAGCGGAGTCACGTGACGAGTGTTTCCTAATTTATTATGATTTATTATCAACTTTAACTTTTCCTTTAAAGATAATTCGTGAACTCTTTAATAACTTTTCTAGGCAGTACTTCTTTTAAAACTGTATTCCCTTTAAACATGCACAATTTACCATCAAGCAATTGTCCCTGTCCTTGATGCTCAACAACTTGCCTTTTAACCTGATTGTTCCAGCACAAATAAATTATGATCATCAGAACTACATAAAAA